>NW_015540851.1:118270-127498 GCF_001515605.1 Sinocyclocheilus anshuiensis | reverse complement strand
GTAATTTTTAATGCAAATATGACATTATTTGACCTAACCCTAACCTAACCCTACCCCTACCCCTAACCATAGCCCATAACAAAGACATCTCAAACAATGTCATCTTTGCATTAAAAATTACATAACTGAGCGAATGACACTTAATGACAGTTGTCATCAACTTGCATAAAAAACCTTCATATTCATGACATGCGTCATGTCATGATTATGTATGCGTCATGTCATGATTATGAAGGTGTCATGTCAGTCTTATGCACACCCCTTCAAGTAAAGTGTAACCGACAGTAGTATTGTAAAATATTATTACAGTTTAAAATAAGTGATTTCCACTGTAATATATTTTAGAATGTAATTTATTCCTGTGATGGCAAAGCTGAATTTTTTGCATAATTACTCCAGTCTTTAGTGTCACATGATCCTTCAGAAATCATTCTAATATGCTGATTTGCTCAAGAAATACTTCTTATAATCATCAATGTTGAAAACAGTTGACTGCTTAATATTTTTTGTGAAAACTGTGAGACTTTTGAACAAAGCATCCTCAAAAGAACAGCATTAATTTGAAAAATTATAAATGCCTTTACTGTCACTTTTGATCAGTTTAGTGTATTCTTAATGAATAAAAAAGTTAATTTCTTTAAAAGCCATATCATCAGCCATACCATATCATATATATTGTTTTATTTTGTAATAATTAAAAAAATACTTAATTATGTGTAGGACTGTCACAATATCAACATTTCAAGAGTCAAAAGCATTTTAGTAGCACAGCAAAAAATAAGCTTTCCATTTTTTTTAAAACACACTCTTTTAAATAAACAATTAAATATCAATAAAATATTTGCAAACTAAATACGACAAAAGCTTGAAACCTTTATATTTCACTATTTGTAAGTGTTTTAATTTTTCAAACAATTATTTAGGTATGCAGTCACTAATAAAGAACAAATTACAAGTAATAGAACAAATAAAACAAACACAAAGACATAGAACTATGTGCTTGAATTTTAGTACTTGATTACTGAAGTATTCAAGTAAACATCCAGAAAGTGTAATATGACTAATAAAATAAATTATCTGGCATAATTTTCACTGCATGATTATTATATAATACACATTAATACTGATCTGATGCAGTTTGACTGCAGAGAGTTTAATTGAGGTACTAAAGTTATCCAGGTGAGAGCGGTTTCTCCTATATTATTGTTTGATTACTATTACAATCATAATAGACTGTGGCAGGTCTATTGTACTGCAAGGCTTCATAAACAAAACTGATATCCCATGTCCAGATCTGCCTACATACACTTAAGACATAGCCAATTGTGTTTTTTTAATTTCTTGCCAAGGCAGCAATTCTGACCAATAAACATGCAGTTTTTTTGTATCGCCTAACATCCGTAATTAACTATATTTTCAGAAAAGTTATTGTGCACACTGTATTAGAACTGTCACTATGTTGAACATAATTTTAAAAATCTAAATAAAATACACAGACCTCAACATGCCACTGTTTGCCCATGGCGTTGACCACACGGCCCTCAATAGGACGCCTGCAGGCTCCGCAGATCGGCACGCCCATCTTATCATGGCAGGGGAGGCAGTAGAGTTCCCCTTTCAGCTCGCGAGCGTCGACGGTCAGCTCCTTACTGTAAAACACACAACCTCAAATTAATATCACTTTCAGTAAATGGACACAGCAGATGGAATCATTTAGTGTCGTACTGACCCGCAGTTACTGCAGTTGAAGTGGTCGGGATGGTAGGGGTCGTTTTTGAAAATGAGGGGCTGTTCCTCGATGATGGCGTGACACTTCTGACAGATGTACTTCCCGAGGCCCCGAGCTTTCTCGCGGTTATGACATGGACGGCAGAGATGGCTGGAAAAAGCAGAAATGCACACCAGCCAATCAGAATGCTCGAATGGTGATTTGGCTCCATATGCAACCAGTTAAGCTAAAGAACATCTCAAAAGGATGATTCTGGTTGGTAGGACTAATAACCTGTGTTTAAGAATCAGAATTGCTTAAGATCATTCATAAATGAAAGCTGATCATAGACCAATTGAACGCATTCAGCCTGTCAGTCCCATGTTCACGGTCACCCCTCATTGGCTGTAAACTCACCGGCCGGCATTCTTGACGAATCCAACATCGGCGAGCACGGCTTGGCAGATATCACAGCAGAAACAGTCAGGGTGCCAGCTGTTATTCATGGCCTTAATCACACGCCCAATTATAAACTCTCCTGTGGGAATAGGAGGGACACAATTCACAATTAGCATAGTCAATAACATCACCTGTTCATATGTTTGTGCGTGTGCGTCTCTTACCACACTGGTGACAACAGGGAGCAAACAACATCTGGAAATCATGCTCGCAGTATTTCCTTCCCTCAAACTATGGACAGAAGGGAGAAAAATCAAACATAACATCAGCTCCAATGGGAATACATCTCAAAGTCAATCAATTGCAGACAATTGCAACCTGCAGACACTACTGTAACTTCCAGAACTTTGAAGAAATGTCTACCTTTTCATAAATAAAAAAAAAAATACATATATTTTTGAACTAATAGATATTTATATTATTTACAAATATGTATATTATACAGTATATGTATAGATTTATATTATATTTCAGGTTTTTGCTACAAAAAAACATTACACAACAAATCTAAGTCGACCTCAGGGTCTATAATTTACTAAAAAACAAAACAAACGAAATGTATGATATTACCCCTTAAACCGCTAGGCTTCAAGATTAAATGCTACATGACAGGTTTAATGCAAGTACCTCATAAAAGAGCCCTTCAGGAAACTGCTGGAAACACTGTGCGCAGACAAAGCACTGTTCATGATACAACTCGCCGTTGCTGTTGACGATCTTCTCCGCTGGGGCAAATCCGCTTTTACACCGTTCACACGAGGCACTTGCCAGGGCATTGGCCATGTTGCTGTAAGAAACATATCAATGTCAGGAGAAATGAACAGCAGTGACCATGAGCCTATAGACCTAACACAGCATTAAGAGTCAGCTTCTTTCAGTAAGAATTTATTTTTGTTTATTCAAGAATGCAATAAAATTATCAACATTTACAGTAAAAAAGCTGCTCTTTTGAACTTTCTATTAATCAATAAATCATGAAAAAAAAAAATCACAGCTTCCATAAAAATATTAAGCAGCAAGTTTTAAATACTGAGAACAATAATGGTTTTTGAGCAGAAAATCCGCATATTAGAACGAAGACTGGAGTAATGATGCTGAAAATTCATCTTTGCATCACAGGAATAAATTATTTAAAATATATTCAAACAGAAAACCTTTTTTTGTAACAATATTTGACAATATTAGTGAATTTACAGTATTTTTTGTCAAATAAATGCAGCTTTGGCAAATAAAGAGACTTTTTCGAAAAACATTTAAAAATCTTACCAACCCAAATTTTGAATGGAAGTATATATTACTATGTTTGACAGTTTAGGTGAATGTATGAATTAAAGCGGTCAAATAAAAAAATAAAAATCGAATTTCGAATATTTGTTGAATTTAAAATAAAAATCCACATTCGAATGCAAAAACATTGCACTCGAATTTTAGGTGTGCGTCAGGCAGCCTTATCAGTGGAGCACAAGATGCGATGACAATGTAAGTGTCGTTGCATTTTAATGTTTTTGTTAGTTGAAACCACTAGAAGAGGCACTGCTGCATTGTTCATTCAAAATATTGCAGACAAAGACAACATCAATGTGGAGAAGATCTTGTTTATGTCAAAACTGAAATCAACTGAAGCCGTTCACACAGAACACATATTTTGCCCAGAGGGACATCTATCACAGTTTCGCTCGCATCTCACACAAGTGAGCCGCATGTTTAGAAAGCCATCTAAAATTTATGAAAGTTCATCTTTAAAAAAAAAAAAAAAACATGTTTGCTTTTATGACATAACTGATATTATATCTTTTATTATAGTGAAAAAACCTTTTTACAGAATGATATATTGGCCAGATAGATTCATCCGAGGATAATTGCCCGTTTTGCAATTACTGGCATTGGCTTAGCCAATAAACAGCACTGAGCCAGTGTTTAAAGGGATAGTTCACCCAAAAATTAGATTCTGAATAAATAGTGTATAAAAAACAATTTAATTTCTACAATTATGCATGCGTTTCACTGAATATTATTCAATTGAATTGATATCAGTATCATATTGTAATTTGCCACCTTGCTCCTGAAAGTGATTCAAGCTGATGTTTCTCTACTCAAAAATCCCACATAGCCTGTCTGGCACTTTACAAGATATTAAGTTTCTCCATTTAAGAGTGACCGGGCAAGACTGCAACCAATGTTTACACAAACAGAATTAATCTGCCGTGGCCTGTGGTCACACTGCCAGACGTGATCTCAAATGACTCATGGCGTTTCTCCTCTATGACATCATGATGTAGCTATTAGGGGATGGGCCGTCTTTACAACTTCCCCTCATTCCCTTCACCGCTGGCACGGTGTTAATGCAGACTGATGATTCTAAGGCCGTGTTCCCTATATGGTGAAGTGAAGCTGAGCAGAGAAGATCTGCTTGTGTACTAACAAACTGTAGATATATAAATAGATCATTTGTGTGTTAAAGAGATGGAGACTGTTCTATGTCAGTTCTTATTAAATGCAAGATCTCACAGAGCAACAGTGGAGGTCTCACACTGCTGTGTGAGGAAGTGGGAGCTGTGCCATCTGTGTGTGTGTGTGTGTGTTGAAGGCTTGCTTATGTCTGTAACACACTCCCAGCTGGAAGAATATACAGTGGGGGTTTGAAAACCTAAACAAACCATATAAAAAAATAATTATTTAATTTTCAGTTTTTGAATTTAACTTTTTATTCCAAATGTAATTCAAATTTTTTATTAGAAAAATGCTATTAAAATGTTCACTAGTGTTCTTAGACTTTGGAACCCTGTTGCACAAACAAGTAAATACTTATAAATATACACAGAATTTATATAAAAAAAACGTATATATACACAGAATATTAACTGAAATTAACTGAATATTACACAGAATCTCATATGTACTACCACTCAAAAGTTTGGGGTCTATAAGTTTTTTTTGTTTGTTTGTTTTTTTTAAGTAGTCTCATATGCTTACCAAGGCATCATTTCATTTATGTAAAACAGTGATATTTTGAAAGATTACTGCAATTTTAAATAACTGCTTTCTATTTGAATATATTTTAAAATGTAATTTATTACTGTGACGGCAAAGATGAATCAGTCTTCAGTGTCACATGATCCCTCAGAAATCATTCTAATATGCTGATTTAGTGCTTAAGAAACATTTGTTATTATTATCAATGTTGAAAACAGTTATCCTGCTTCATATTTTTGTAGAAGCCATGATACTTTCTTTAGTATTGTTTAATGAAGAGGAATCAACAGAACAGCATTTAAACATTATAAATATCTTTACTATCACTTTTCATCGATTTAATTCATCCTTACAGAATAAAAGTATTACTTTAATCGCATCCAAAATAAACGTTTTTGTTTACATAATATATGTATGTGTACTGTGTATATTTATTATGTATATATAAATACACACACATACAGTATATATTTTGAAAATATTTACATGCATATACATTTATATATTTTAATATATAAACATAACATATTTGTCTTAAATATATACATGCATGTGTTTGTATTTATATATACATAATAAATACACACAGTATGCACATATATTATGTAAACAAAAACTTTTATTTTGGATGCAATTAATCGTTTGACAAAACTACTTTATTTACAAATAAATCAATTGTTACTGACCCAAAATTGTTCAATGGTAGTGTATATTTTACTAACACGGTTTAGACATGATAATTGGGAGATTAACATCTCAGGAAGCAAGCAGATTATATCCAGTTTCCCAAGATGATCTGACAGTCTGTGGGAGCATCCAGCTCAGGAATGTCTCCCAACAGCACAGACTACACAAAACAACTGAGAATCAATGTTTTCATATGGAAGAGGATCACAGCTTTCCAGAAACACTGTGAAATAAAATATCACAAATCATACTAAATAAAATTAATAATAATGTATTTAGTTTGCTTACAATGCATTATACAGGAAGTTAACTAACTTACAGTATGACAGGACTTATCTAAACACATGTGGCGTGTTGAATGTCTTTGCAGCTCTCTCTCTCTCTGTGTGTGTGTGTGTGTGTGTGTGTGTCCCAGGAAAACTCCACTAGGGAGGCTAATTAGCTTAGCATCCGCACTCATCTCAAACCAATACATTTCATAGTTTTCCCTCTATAACAAAACACAGATTTCACTCTAACCGTTTAACAGTAGACAAAAAGAGAAGGTGGAAAAAAGAAAGAGAAGTAAGGTAATAAAGTAATTAATAAAACTGCAGCATCTATGGTTGGAGATTTCTCCATAATATATCTAATTAAAACTAAAAATCAGTTTCAAACGTGGTACCTGCCCGTCATCTCTGACACCCCCAGCATCCCCTTCAGCACAGCTTATCCTGAGAGACGATTCAGATTTTATTCGACAACATAAGACGCCCCTCGGATCTGTTGCTTTTTCACTCTTTTCGTTCTCTCTGAAACAAAGATGTTTTTCTGAAAAACAGACTGTCCTCTCTGCTTGCTCGTCCAGGGAAGGTCACGTGCTGCTCGGCTGGACTTCCGATTGGTTACATGGATCAGCTCCACAGCTATGCAGAACCTTCAAACTTTATTTGGGCACTAGAATAGAATAGAATAGAATAGAATAGAATAGAATAGAATAGAATAGAATAGAATATTTTCTGGTTTAGGTAATGGTTAAATTAACAATTAAAATGTCATACGTCAAATAATAAATATCAGAAATATTAAGTGCTCAGAAATCAACTGTTTTATTTTCCGTAACATACACTCAGCCACAGCTCTTTAAACTTTTGTAAAATGACTACACAAAGTATATATGTAAAGCAACGACCTCTAAGAAATGTACCTACATTTAATGTATATTAATAAAAAATCTACATTAATGTATTTAAAAACTTTTTTTTAAATAATGAAAATAATTTCACTAAATAATGAGCCCTCTTGTGGTCGTTTTGAGTTAATACGCAACAGCAGTGAAAGCGGCGGAACGGAGTGGACAGGCTAGAGACCTCAATAGAAATTAGCTGCACACTTCCTCTGACGTCAGCACTGTTTAACTAACTTCTATCGAATAGAGACTTATATGGCATTGATTCGCGACAGCGCAAAATCCATTAATTTAAAGTAAAAATCCTCAGCCTACGGGTCTGTAATCTTCTTCCGTCTCACTTGATTCAGGAAACAGTTTTATTTTGTCAAATACTCACAACATGCATTGTGAAAAGTTAAGATTTGAAACTATGTTGCAGTTTATATTACATATCCACCACATGAGGACGCTGTTGCAAAAAAATGAAGAAAAAAGAACTTGCTGTGTTGTGTGCAATGTGAGGAAATACATCTGTGGTTGCTCTGCTAGGACACCTGTGTGAAATGTAGGTAAACTGAAACATCCAAGTAATTAAGATTGCAATATTTTCTACGTATATGCTATATGGTAACAATAAGCGAAAGTAGGCTATATAATATATCAATGAATTTTAGTATTGTTAATCATAGTATTTGTATTTGTTGTTGTTGTTGTTGTTGTTGTTGTTGTTGTTGTTGTTGTTGTTGTTGTTGGTGTGTGTGTGTGTCTGTGTGTGTGTATACATTTATAATAATAGCAGCAACAACAACAGTGACTGTAATGTGTAAAGCAATTATTGTTGTTATAAATGCAAATTTATATATAGGCTATGTCATTTACATATATACATTTATTATTGTTATTGTTATCATTATTATAATAAATGTGAATTTTCTTTTAATAGTTTTTTTTTCCTTAAAATAATTTTGCTTATTATACCCTATAATTTCCACCCAGTATTTTGTACAAAGCCATTTAACTTCATTTTTGAAGGTGATATTTGCGTTGTAAGCAGTCCAAAAAGCATTGCCATCATTTGCATTTTCAGCAACAGTCAGTCAAGATGATAAACAGAAACAGCAGTTGATAGGCTACTTCACACACACAGAGAGCGAGAGAGAGCGTCAGTGCTATAATTTTGTACACACAAAAAATCTGTTACTGGATTTAGAATCTCTCATTTATACATTATAATTTTTTGACCTCTGGGTTCTGCCCTTTGTCTGAATTCATCACCTCCGGGGTGCTGTTGCCATGGATACACATGGATGTGCAAAGGTCCATCTGAAGTTCTGGGTAAGAGAAATGCACGATTCCCTGATTAACATTCAGAGTTATTTAAAGAAGGTATAATCACCAGCGGGCCTGATCAAACATTGTGCTGTGATGTGAGATAAACAGATTCATAACGCTGTTCATCTTAAGGTTATCACTGCTTTAGAAGAGTGTTGAGAGAGACAATCATTCATCAAATGGAAATTACAGACCAAAGTTAGGTGATAACATCTTGGCTAGCGCATATTCATAAGCACATGCATGCAGTCACTTTTATGATTTCTTGGTATGTCAGTCCTTCTCAAGTTTGTATTTTGCCTTCTGAGATTTGAATGAAATAAGCAACTGTGTTCTGGCATGTGCATGATAAGCTCCCACAGATGGGTTTTACACTTCATATGGCAGTGAAAGGGATGCTTGTGATACAGAATATAGATATGAATCAAGATCTCTTCATGAGTGTTTTTGAAATCAACTCTGGGGGTGTACAATATATATTGACATAACAAAGAAACTTTGATGCGTTCATTAAAGAATTTTAAAATCAGTTATAAGAGCATCTAATGTATTACGTATTCATTTCATATCCAAAACATGTTCAATAATTATTATATACAAAATAAAAATAATTATTTGGCCCTGTAAATGCAAAATATGGAGTATTGTTTGTGTTAATATTCCATTATAGTGTAATTTGTTCATTTAGTTACATTTGTGTTTGCAGCATTTTTTTAACAAATATGAATCATACCAAAATGTTCAAATAAACCTGAACCAAATGAACTAAGCATGATTCATCACATAATTTGTGATAATAATCACATAATCAAAGTGAATCACTGTCAGAGCAAATATTTACACCTACAGTACATAGTGTCTGAACATCCACAATGATGATGATAGATAGATAGATAGATAGATAGATAGATAGATAGAT
>NW_015540851.1:104030-115238 GCF_001515605.1 Sinocyclocheilus anshuiensis | reverse complement strand
AGATAGACGGACGGACGGACGGACGGACGGACGGACGGACGGACGGACGGACAGACAGACAGATAGATAGATAGAGTCATGGATAAATAGACAGACAGACGGACAGATAGTTAGATAGAGAGATGGATGGATGGATGGACGGATGGACAGATTTGTCAAAACTTTTCAGTGTAATGGTATTTCAGAGAGTGGTTCCCGTTGCCATGCGAACAACACAGCTCATAAACATGTGACATGAAGCATGAAATCACTGTGTGGTGTTTTTACATGTGGCTCTGTGCATCTGTGGGTCTCAGAGTGAGTGAGTGAGTGAGTGAGTGAGTGAGTGAGTGTGTGTGTTATTGGAAGTGCAGATGAAGGACAAACTATTCATAGATTACTCGGCATCTCTTTCAACGAATGTAGATTTCTAAGAGTCATTGAGATGCGAGCCATTCACCGTGCATTGATCTCCCATCCTGCCCTAACCCTCATGAGTATCACACACTGCTATTCACGTCTTTAGAGTTGTATTTTTACACCTCATGTGTAATGTGAAATGTCAAAAGTATGGAAATCCCCTTCAGATATTCACAGCATTCTGCATGGAAACATTTGCCCTTTTTATAAAATGAAATGGTGAAAAATGTTTCTTGTCTTAATGATAATCAATTAAAAACAGCATCACTGGATATTAATATAGGTCATTTAACATTAAGATTTAAGATTTGATTGGCCATCTCAATCATTTTTACATTGATGAATGCTGCTAGACTTCTGAGGCATGCAGACCAGATAAAAAATGTAGCTTTTTGTCGGCCCAACAAGAAAAAGCAACATCAATCTGACCTTTCCTTAATCTCTATGGTGGACACAGCTCTTCAGGTTCGAAAGAAAAGATTCACAAAGTTTCAAAAACACCCATCACTCGTTGTTATTCGGTGATTAGAAAGTCTTTGTGATATTCCGGTCTCTAAATGATCCTCCAATACAATTTTGTGGGATTTTTTAAACCTGTTTTAGCATCCATCAGGTGAAAATCATATGATTGCTAACCAAACGATTTGAGGTAACTTTCAGTTTTGTGGTTTAATCACTGCAGGATGAGTAAGGTTAATACAGTTAAATACTCTCAGCCCCAAACTATGAGCATTAAAGCTTGACTTAGAAAGCACCACTAATGATGCATGGAATCTCAAAATCTTCTGTACGAATTCTAACAAGAAACGTTTGCGATCTGATAATATGTATGAGATTATCATAATGTTAAACTCTTTAGAGCCCGGTCTGATATGCTTTAAATGCCGATCCATTATTTGACAATGAGATAGAGGAAGGGGTGGAGGGGGAGTTGAGTGTTGGCAGAGTGAGAGAAAGAGAGGGAGAGCGAGTGAGCGAGAGAGAGATAGCTAGTGCTGCCAGTGTCCGTACACCACACACAATCCCACCTCTCTGTCTCTCTCCTCTCTGCCACTTTATCTTCAGCAAGGGTTGCCCACTAGGATAATATTCTCTATCTGTCTTTCATGCGCATTAATCAGTCGTTCTTTGGCTTTTTCTCTTCCTCATTATTTGACACTTTTTCTGCATCCTCCTTTCTGTCATCTTCCTCTTTCACCTCCCTGTCCTCCTCCTTTATCACTTGCTGCTCACATCATCTCACATGCTGGAGAACTCACAGGACGCTGGAAGACAGACAGGTAAGTCTGTGTGAGAGAGAAGTAAAAGATCCCGTGCATGTTTAGCTGTTTGACATGTTTGATTGAAGATAATCTATAATCTGTTTTACTATAAAAGTCTTTATATATCTTAGTTTATTGCTCTTTTATAGCTTAGTTATTGTTCTTTGAAGTATCAACTTTGTCTTAGATGTTTTAAAATGCTTTAGGAGACACAAATGAGACAGTTATTGTCATATATATATATATATATATATATACTGTGGTTAGAGTGTAAAGTTATTAAATTAATGTAGGATGCATAGCTCGGGTTGTTGTTCTTGGTAGCTCATTTAGAGATCTCGGACTTTCTGCAAATCTGAAGTGTTTGTGACATTGAACTCACATGTGAGATTACCTTTGTCTCAGAGTAAATTTATTTATTTTTGTTAACTGTTATAAAAGAATTCATCTATATAAATAAATCTAAAGTAAGACATTTGTTGCTAAATTTCTCCAGATCTTGTAAATGCTGTTATGCTGTGGTGCTTTCTAACATTATGTTTATTTGAGTGTCTGATTCGCCAGACATCACAACTTTGACTCAACTAATATTGTACATTTGTGTGCAGGACTAACTTTTTTAGAGTAAGTGTCTGTGGAAACCTGTCTGACAACAGTTATTATTTTTGTGAGTGGAACAGGAATTACATACTTCACCTTTAATAAAACTCTCCATTTTCTCTCAGTGCTTTCTAGAATAAATAATTGAGTATTGAAGAGATGATTTTTGTGCTTTTTTTAATACTATGACTGTTCGTTTCAGGCTGTTTTAGGCAGTCAGGAAGTTTCTCTCAAGCTCATCAGCCAGTCAATAGACTAATTTAGTGAGCCGATAAAACCTCCCTCCTTTGAGACAGAAGGAGAAAGTGACAAAAACAGCAGACTGAGATAAACAGATGTTTCTATACACGTCTGAAGACATTTATCTATGTGGGCAAAGTGACCTTGATGGCAATCCACCCACGTCTCTTCATGTTGTTTAAGTTTTAAATAAAAGTGAAAAGCAGGTGTTTTGGTTTCAAGAGTTGGTGTATCAGTCTACCCGTGACTTCACCCTGAATTGTAAGGAGAACTCATCTGAGCATGAGACATATGGCTGCTGTCTTTTTCTGCCCTGCTTTTAATTGAAATTCCACTAAGGTTAAAGCAGGCGAAGGCTTACCTGTGGTCTTCACAGATGGGCTTCTAATAGCTCTAATTTTCAGTGTCACCTCCCTCAAACTAATTTCTTATCTGCTTTCGTCCCTTGCTTTCCATCTATCTATCTATCTATCTGTCTGTCTGTCTGTCTGTCTGTAACCCTCTGGCCATCAAACTGTCTGTCAATCTGCCTAACTGTCAGACTGTCTGTCTGACTGCCATTCTCTCTATTGTTCTTTCTATCTGTCTATTTGTCTGTCTACTTTTCCTTCTATCATCCTTTTAACTCCTCCATGTGTAAAATGGTCTTTCTTCATGTCTTATTACTTATTTTTTGTCTTCTTTAACATTATCTCCATCTCTGTCCTTCTTTTTTTCTCCATGTCTCCCTTTATGTTCTGCTCTTCCTTTGTCACTTCCCTTTCTTTTCACAACGGCTGGAATCTCGCTGTCACTTTGACACATCTATGTTGTGATGGATTTGCGTGTGTATCCATCTATAAAGCCATAAAATATTTGTGCGTCCATTTTATGGCTCCGAGGGTCATGAATTTGGAATGGGCCCATCGGTGCTTTGTTCAGATCCATTGGGAGAGAAGAATGCAGTGTGCATGTGTGCAGTGAACATGCGATTCCCGTGTTACAAGTGCACATTAATGACGAAAGATTGAATGAGTGTGTGCTGTGGACTGGAGTGTGATGTGGCCAGTTTGTGATTCATAATTAATGCTATTATTTTCATAATTTATATGAATGGGTACAGTTGTTGGGGGGCACTTTGTAATCAAGGTTTTGCTGGGGTAATTATGTTAATTGCTTTAAAGGGGTCATATGATGTTGCTAAAAAGAACATTATTTTGTGTATTTGGTGTAATGAAATGTGTAGCGAGAATCAAAGTTACGCCTTCTTTCTTTGCGTGAACATTTGGGCGGTGTTATGCAAATCTTCCCACATCGTGACATAGACATGTGGGGGCGTGTTAGAACGAGCCGTTTTAGGTAGGCGTGGTTGACTCTTAACTTTTATAAAGAATATCTCTTTGGATTTGAGACTTTAGTCTTTGCAACTTTACAGATCTTCTTTATGCACCAAGAGCTTGTAACACTCCAAAGAGAAAGGAAAAATTGAAATCGCATCATATGACCTCTTTAAAAAAAAGGGTCAGGCACACTACTTCACATATGCAAACGGATCTTTTAACAGTTGAAAGTCAATGAGTTTATTTTTGAACTCATGGGAAGCATTTATGCTGTTATTGTCAAGAAATGATTTCAGTGGTGCTGTTGTATTTAATGTCAAGTGTGTTGCCATGTTGTGAACACCTCTGACTGCACGCCTGGGTTGTTCCGTTCAATAATTAATGGATATAATTATAATTAACATTATATTTCAGCAACTTTTCTCAACTACAGTTCTCCACTGGGAAAAGCATTGATTTGGTTTGGGAAAGGACAGTCAGGTGAAGTTTTGAGGGAAAGGAACGTAAATTCCCACTTGAAATGGCTGTATAAAAGAGACGAAAGTGTCTGTGCATGCATGTTTGTGAGAGTGAGTACGACTGTTTCCTCTCCACGGAAATCAATCCAAACATGGAGTGCTAGAGCGCTCATTGCTATTCACACGCATGTCTGTCTGTATCATATCTTTAAATCTGCTAATTAACCTCATTACGACGCTCAGCCTGCAGGGGAACCAGTGTAAACCAAAGCATACGCTCATACACACACATAGATTCCACATGAAAACTTCACAAACTCAATGCAGACTGCTTCTACAGTTTAATTATGAAAAGCAAATGATTGAATAATTAATACCGTTGGGTCACCCCCAGCATCTCACTAAACAGAGGCCAAGTGGTCATTGTGGTCCAGGTAGACATGCTCTAAATCCAAACAAACACAGACCTCTGTAAACTGCCGCCTGCCAAAAACATGACCCATGCAACTAAGATTATACCCTTCACCACACAAAGCACGCAATGCAAGCCTTCTGTAGATTTACACAAAGCCTGATCATGGAACAAAACATCAGACTGCCAGCTCTAACCAAACAAAATTTAGTAAACATGTTTGTTTTGTTTTTTGCAAGGCACAATGATGGTGGTCTTCCAGCTTTGGCAGCTCATATAAATGACTGGAAATTGCACTTATTCAAAAACAGGCTTGACTGATACTATGGATCAAAACATTTTAGCAGCAGTTAGGTCATCAGAGCCATAGGGCCCTATGAAATCTGTTTAATTTTTTCCCAAATTCCATTTGATTTTTTCAGAATTCTGTTTTTTTTTTTTTTTTTTCCATTTTAATTTTACTGGAATCCATTTTTTACCTGTTTTAATGGTCAAATTGCATTTTATTAATCAAAAAGCTTGTCTAATTAATTGAAATCTTGAAAATTACAATATTAAACAGCAATTTATTAAAGTTGAACAAAATTACATTTTAAGGCCCTATGAAATATGTGTTATTCCTTCTCAAATTCAGTTTAATTTTTTTACCAAATTCTGTTTTTCATAAATTTTCTGGATTCCATCTTAACGGTTCCATTAAATCCTAAACATCTCTAATTAATCGATTTTATCTATTTAAAAAAATCCAGAAATACGGTGTTGTGTATTTATATTTTTCTGCTAAATATATTTTGGTAAATATTCATTTAAAAATTAATGTTTTAAAGGGATAGTTCACCTAAAAATGAAAATTCTGTCATTAATTACTCACCCTCATGTCGTTGCAAAGCCGTAAGACCTTTGTTCATCTTCGGAACACAAATTAAGATATTTTTTTATTAAATCCGAGAGCTCTCTGACCCTCCATAGACAGCAACACAACTTGCAATGTTCCCAGGTTCAGAAACGTAGCAAGGACATCGGTAAAATAGTCCATTTGACATCAGGGATTCAACCATAATTTTATGAAGGAGAATACTTCGGAGGGGATCTGTCTCTGGGGCTCATCTAATTGACATGGCCTCCGCTGACATTCAGGGCTGTAGAGGTCATCTCTAGGTGCTGATCCACTATCTGATCTGGATACTGTCTGGATCTGGGTGGCTACGTTGACCTCGGAATAAGAACGAAACAGACTAATATTAGCGTAGATTCCATTCTTCTAACAATGTAACAAGTACATCGGGTGTTATGCATGCGCGTATGTGCCGCGAGTCTGCACCATTCATTCACACACACTCATGCAGAACACGCAGGATTCATATTTAAATGGTATTTTTGTGGTTTAATATTCATGGACACTAGTCCATATCGTGTTTTGATTTAAGTGTAATGACTTACTCTTGATGTATCCTTTCAAATTTGGCAAATTCCGTGACATTCCGCGTTATACAGTAAATTCTGTTTTTTTGACTGGATTCCGTGATTCTGTCCGTGTTTTCCGCATCGTGGAAATCATAGGGCCCTACAGTCGGCAGATAACATTTCACATACATGGGGAAAGACTCTAAATTACCATTTTGGCGAAAAGCAATGAAAGTTGCGCACTTTCTAGGAATAATTATTTTCCTCATTACTGTGGTTACAAATAATTGTCTGACAAACTGAAAGTAGTGAAGAAAAAGGTAATGTCTTCATAGTGATTTGTTAGCACTGGTTGTGGATTTGATTCTCAGGGAACCCAGATACTGATCAAACCATATCTTGAATGGATTGTCACTTTCATTACAGGTACAAGCTTTATGTGAGAAAGTATGACAGATGTGTTAAACAATAAATCCATGTTTGCTGTAAAGATAAGTTATCCAGAGTGCAGTCAGGAGACTGAAGCCCATGGGTAAGCATTATGGTAGTTTGTGCTTCTCCAGTCTCTTGGTTTATTTGATCACTGATTTGATTTGCTGCACACTTGAAGGTTCCTGGTATCAGGCGTCATATGAGAAAGTCTCAGCATCTGCTGTGCAAAAATAAATTGTGAGTGAGAATGATTTACAGTAGACACATCTGAAGCGGCGTAGAATGAGTATGTTTGACATTTCTGTTTGCTTCAGTTGATTTCTTACTGGGATCCAGTAATGGTGGACTGTAATGCGCTTGTATATTTTTTCAAAAATGACTCTTAATATGATAATACAGCATCATTTTTTTTTAATCCGCAAAAGTTATGTTCATTTTTTTATTTACAATGACAATGACAATGACAATTTATTTATATAGCACAATTAATTACAACTTCCATCGACCAATGTGCTTTCCAGAAAAAAGCAAAGGAGCCAAAATAGAACCCTGGGGAACCCCACAGGGCAAAAAAGCATTACTCGAGTAACGTTCACCCATCTTGACTGAAAAACTTATAACATACATAAACATTATATAAGCAAAATTTATGTGCATGCATGTTTTTAATTGTAAGTGTTTCTTTTTTCAGCTTATGTAATTGACTATATGTTGTGTTGCTTGCAGACAGTTTTCTTATGAAGAAAGCTTTTTTTGGCATAACATTGCTCATTTACCATGTAGACAGATACCATATTAAGTTTCTAAACTGAAAAAATGAGTTTGATTTACTTTAAAACAATTCACTCAGAATTAGCAAATCTCACAAATAATTACGAATAAACTACAAGTAAAGCATTAAATTAAATGTGAAGTTTTAAAGTAGAAAGACTAAAACGATATTTTCTTTTGAAAATTGAGAAATTGAATATATTTTTAATGTGTACGATGGTAGATACCCCAGTAACAAGCTGTTGTACTAATTAAGGTTAAAAAAAAATTGCACATTATTTTATTTTATGACAATTTATCTAAGAATTGTCTTTGAGATGCCTAACCTAGTGTCATTCGATTGATGTTCACATCTAGCATGGAACAGACACATCTAGAAGTTTCCTCTGTCCTATTCTAAAATTGCCTTTTCTCTATCATTCTAACAGAATGTTACAAACCAGAATACTAGACAGCAGCATTCTGCTGTTTGATCTCAAAGTACTGCTGTGGAACTTCCAATGGAGAAGTACAGGACTTTGTGAAAGTCGTGAAGTTGTGCTAGAGTCGGAGAACTTTAGAGATGATCCTGCATTGATGATATAGAGGCATCAAAGGACTGACAGCAGCTGGTCCTGTCCTGTCCGGCTCTTCAAAGTGTCAATAGCATCAAAAGTGAGGGGTTTTTGAGAAGCAAAATAGTGACTTTGGACAACCCAATGCATGTCAATGGGAATAATGGGACATACCTCGAGATCCGCGCAGCCGCAGAAGTCACGCTTCTCCCAGCGGAGGTGAGTGCAGTGATGCTAGCGTCTGCTAACAAACAGCTCAAACACACTCCTCTCATTCACACACACTCACACTTCTGCTCTGTAGTGTGCACTAGGATGAGCACTCGGTCTGGCTGGTTAGGTGAGTTTAGTGTGTGATAGTGTGCCACGTATGTAATCCATTCAGTGTGCAACTAAGTCAGTTTAGCTAAACAAGTCTTGCATTTCACTTTTGAGAAGAATTAATAATGCTAGTTTAACCAGGGCCTCGCAGAACTCCTGTGGCTTTCAAACTGGGGTCCTGGAAAAGTTTGGAGAAAAACAGTAAAAGTAGCATATTAGGAACTAAATATTTTACACTTGTAATATACATTTTTCACAGTATAAATGGGCTCACAGAAAAACAAAAAAATGTTAGATTAATAAATAATTAAAAAAGACTAGATTAAACTTGCATTTACATTTTATATTTAGGCATTTAGCAGATGCTTTTATCCAAAGCGACTTACAAAGGACATAACATATATATATATATATATATATATATATATATATATATATATATATATATATTCATATTTTTACAATACAAAAAAAAAACATTTGTATTTTTTGTTTTATTTTATTTTATTTTTCTATACCTATCACTATATCTGAAGGACAGTTTCCCAATCTATCAGCGTTAATCTTTCATAAACCCACAAGGTTCACAGATAAAACAAGAAAGCTTTGTAAAAAACATGGTTAAAGCATTGACATTTGTCTGAGCATTCTTCTCTGTTGTTTCAAATGAAAGTTGAGGCAGTGACTCCAGCTCTCATAGATCCTGAGCCCAGTTGTCTGGCTTCACGGCTAAGAATCACAATAGGACTTTGAAGAACAGATGAAAGAAAAGACAATCAAAGACAACTCAGAAACATGTTGAGTTTGCTTTAAGTGAAGCACTTTGAACCGCACTCCCCGCGCTGTTTTTATGCAGAAACTCTTATTAGTGTGGCACACATGAAAACAACAGTATTTCAATCTGTGTGAAAATTAGCTCAAAGACTAAGACTAAGACTCTCTCTCTCTCTGTCTTCCCCTGTGTCTTCCGTTTTACTGCTGTAAGTCTTTACTGTTTGTCAGATGTTGAGATACTGAATGACGGATGCTGTCACTGAGAGGTCCTCAACATGGTTCGCTTTCATCTCAGCTACAGGAGAAGGCATAGATTCTTAGTTTTTGATGCACTCGAACAAGGTCCAATATTAGATTTTTGCAGCACTGGCCAATGGAGGGTAAATTTAATGACCATAAATCTTCCTTACTGGCCACAAAATTGTATTTTACATTATTTTTAATATTAAAGCTATATTTCCATCCCTTAGGCAATGCAATTATTCCACTGTTTTCTCCAGTGCATGTCACTGTGTGACTCGCAGCATTATATATGAGATCTCTACTGAAACTATATCTGACACTTGATTTTCTTCCTCATATTTTCATGTTGGTGGTTTAATCACTTACTGTTTGTTTATAGTGCAACCAGCAGGCAAATTCTTCTTTTTGGTCTTAAAGCAGTCAGGTATTTCTTATTCCATTTAATAATAATAATAAGAAGAAGAAGAATTTATTATTATTATTATTATTATTATTATTATTATTATTAACTGTAGTAGTAGCAGTGTTATTGTTGTTATTATTATTATTATTATTATTATTATTATAGATAATTTTCACTGAGATAAATGTTTTCAGAAGATGCACAAGTCCTGGCTTTTTTTTATATATAAATTGTTTGTGTCAACAACAATGGTGCTGACAATAATAATAATAATCATTTATTATTAATATTATTATTTTAAATAATTTTCACTGAGGTAAATGTTGTTAGATGCATAAGTCCTGGCTTATTTTCTTTATTATTTTTTTAAAGAAATTGTTTATGTCAACAACAGTGGTGCTGACAATAATAGTAATAATAATAATAATAATTATTATTATTATTATTATTATTATTATTATTATTATAAACATTAATGTTGCTGTTGTCATTTAATTTATTAATTATTTTAATAGCGCAATTTTTTAAATGACTGTAAATAAATAAATAAATATTTTTTTTATTTTTACTGCAGTAAATATTTATTAGATGTTGTGTTATGTTAGACATAATTGTTCATGTCCTTTTCATCAGTGTTAGACTATCAATTAATCAATTTTAATTAAACCATATATTATGTTGCAGTTCCTATTAAAAGAAAATAACTAATTTTACTTGCATTTGGTGTCTAGTGAATGCAAATTTAGGACCCTGAACGTTCATACGTGAAGTAGACTGTATTGAAGCCTGAAAGCCAATTGCAAAGCCCTTGGACATATCTGTAATTACACTCACTCCATTTTCCATACACTTTACCAATTAAAAGTCTACACCTCATCCTATTTAAGACCTAGCTGTCTCCAGCCACGAAGGAAATTTCAAGAAAAGATGTTCAATCCAGCAGCTACGCACAACTCTCATTTGAACCCTGTAGAAACTACGTTTTTATTGATTCTTCCATTTCCACTTGGGTTCATAAGTGTATGTGCGACAGTTTCCTGCTGAGCCAGAGCTGGTTTGGCCGTATATAGATGCCATATGCTTCCTGCTGCAGAGCTCAGGGCCACAGCAGGGTCTGTGTCCTAATTGAACTGTAATTGACTCAGCAGCAGGGAAGGTCAGTTTGTCACTGAGCACTGCATACAATAAGTCGTCGAGCCCTGTTACCTGATATGACCAGTTATGACTCATGCCACAGGCTCTGAGATACTCTTCTACTCTAATTAGGAATGCACACACAGAAGCATCATATCAAGTGAAGTAGAGAAAGCGTACATACTCAGTGACATGTGGATTGACACTGACACTAGAGTAATTACCTAATGTAGCTGACGCCATTGATTCTTGGCTTTCTGTCTTGTATGTACACACTAATTAAAGACAACAGGAATTTTACTGTCCTCACTATCCTGTTCTATACACAAGTTTTGGAGGGAAAAATTTATATTTGCCCTTTTTTATTTCTGCAAAAACAAAGTAATTTTATTTATTACGATTTGATTTTAAAATGTATTTTTAAAAATGATTATTTATGTATGTATTTTTTATTTACACCACCTTCAAATCTTTGGGGTCAG
>NW_015540851.1:98117-103964 GCF_001515605.1 Sinocyclocheilus anshuiensis | reverse complement strand
AGTAATATATATATATATATATATATATATATATATATATATTTATTAATACTCGTATTTAGCAAGGATACATTAAATTGAGAGTAGTAAAATCATTTATAATATTTAAATGCTGTTCCATTCATCAAAGAAAAAAAATATATATATTAAGCAGCTAAACATTTTTCAACATTTTTCAATTCAGTTTTGCCATAACAAGAATAAATTATATTTTAAAACATAAAACTGTCATTTTAAATTGTAAAAATATATCATATTTCTTCTTTTTTTTCAGAAAAAAAAACTTCAAAAAACCTGACCCCAAACATTTGAACAATAGCATAATTGTCAAAGTTTCAAACTGATCTGAACATACAATTGCATAAACACTGCACATTTTAAAATATCATAGGAACAGAGTATCTCAGTGTTTCCAGACTAAAACCTACAGTAGCGTCATTAACCATGCGCTACAAAATTCAATTCAATGCATAGTCAATATGTTTGCATAGTGTGAAAGAGCATTGTTAAATGCCAAATGATCGTCACTTGAAAGTGCAAGCCTGTGGATCTTTTTGAAGTTGCTCTCTCTTCATTAATGCAACCTATGCATTTGCATTTTAATTATGTATTAATAGAGAAAATAAGATCTCTGATTCATAAAGAGGCAATATCTGCGAGAGCAGCCGCTGCAATAACGCAAGATTAGCTCTGTCGTCCTCTAGGTTAATTACTACAATACTGCTGAAGCAAAGGTTAAACAAAGGTGAGTCTTGTTGGCATTTAGCTTGGATATCTGAGTTCCTCTTCAGCAGAAGCGTGAAAATTTGAGTCAACTCTAAATCTCAAGCGTGGGAGATGCTATGAAGGAAGGGTGAATTTTAACGCTGGAGTTAAATGTTTTAAATGAGAAGCTGTTCCAAGGCTGGTATTATGAAAATGTCATTGCACTTCTAGTGGGTGAAAAGTGATTTCAAGTGGTGAGACGTCCTGCAAACCCACCAGAAAATTGCTGTGGAAATGAATGTGCTTGTTATTGTTAGGAATAAACCTGGAAAAAGCCTTCTAAATGCATGCATATGTAGTAAACGACTTACCTTGAAACAGATTGCCTAGAATAGACCTATTAGGAAGGTGGTGTTCGTGTGGTTCCTGTGGGCCTAATGATGCCTGTATGCTGGAGATTAAGACAAATTTGTTCATTATTCTTTTCTTTACAACCTTTCGACCCTCAAAAACAGAGCTGACGATTTCTAGGTTTAATGAAAAGGATGCACCCGTTTAATCAGCCAAACAAACTATTTAATTAAACTTTTCAGTGAATTCTTGAGCCCCGCAATTCCTCAAATCAATCCGGCCTTCTTGAAAAATTAGTGTTTTAATCAGGCAGTCATTTGAAGATCCCTATTTCTACTTTGTATGTGTGCGGATGCATTGGAGTCTGCACATGTGTGAGAGCCCGTGAGTGAATGGAGTCCTGTCGGAACTGATTAGCTTTGTAATTACTCTCCGGTCTCCGGTCAGCGCTAACAGACATGTTTAGTGCTATGTGTCAATCTTCAGTCTCACGATGAAACGAGCAGGGAATTCTGAGATAACAGCACTTGGTTGAACGTAGCGGAGAACTGTGTCTCGAAGCTCACCTCAGTTGTGACTGGCTTTTCAAACTGTATGACAAAGCCAAAGCAGCTAGCTAAACATTTGATGCAGATCCAGTCAGTGTTATGTATTACAGCTGAATGGAATGTGATTTACATTTTTGGATGGAAATTGGAGTGATGTGGGGATTATGGCAAAGGGAAGAGACAGATGTGGAGAAAAAGGAGGAATTATATCTCGGAAACATCAGGGGAAATAGAAGGGGAAGTTATGGAGCTGAGTAGCTAATGAACATGAGAGTATTGGAAGCAGAAATAAGAGCGGTGTGCAGACCATTAAAGCCAGTCAACCTTTAGTAAAATGCCATTCAATTGGTGTTTTGTGAAATGTGCAGTTGGTGCTTAATTAAAAAAAAAAGTTAATTAATCCTTAATCATTAATGAATCCTCACCTCAAAACTATAATAACCTGAATATTTTTCTATTTTGCTGATCAAGAAACATTTCTTAATATTATCATTGTTGAAAATGGTTGTGTTGTTTAATATTTTGTGGAAACGTGATACATTGTTTTTCAGGATTCTTTGATTATTATAAAGTTTAGAACATCATTTCAAAAACTAGAAATCTTTTGTAACATTACAAGTCTCTTTAATGTCACTTTTGATCAATTTAAAGCATCCGGTAACACAATTCTCACTATTAACTAGTTGCTTATTAGCATGCTTATTATTAACATATTGGCTATTTATTAGTACTTATAAAGCACATATTCTGCATGGCCATATTCTACATCCCTAATCCTACCCGATACCTAAACTTAACAACTGACTTACTAACTATTAATAAGCAGCAAATTAAGAGTTTATTGAGGGAAAAGTCATAGTTAATGGTTTGTTAATAGCAAGAGTTGGACCTTAAAATAAAGTGTGACCCAGCATCCTTGCTAAATAAGAGCATTCTCCTTACTATTGTTATTTTGAATCGTATACATATAAATGAATATAAAATCAACAAATCAATATAAAATATAATATAACAGTTTTAAATGTGTCATATATTATTAGGAAAATATTAGCTTTCTTTTGAGTTGACTTTTTTTTTTCCATTCCACACTATATTGTACAGTACCATACCATTCAACACTGAACCATATGCCATGCAATACTGTTCTATTCCAAACCATATTATCATGGTAGTAATGGAGCAGTACACAAACAAACAGAAACACACACACCGTTTTTAGGTGCATTTGGAGTGGTTAGACTGAGCTGAGGACGTCTCTCATCCATCTGAGAGGGTTAATTGACTACTGTTTGTCTGAAACAGATGTTCCAGTTCAGATATACAATTATTAAGTGAATCTTTACAGTCAAGTGTCTTTTAGAGTTCTCTCTCTGTCACTATACAATATTTTGTCTTTATCTCTCCTGCTTTTTATCACCTTCTGTCTGTTCTCTGTTTCCCTCCTCTTCTCTCTCCAGCCTTTTCTTCTCTCTCCTAAGTAACGGATTTGACATGGTGGGAATGTGGCAAACGTAATTTAGCTGAGTGGAATCAGCCACGGCTCTTTGTGCAGCAAAGCACCGAGTGTCCTGTTCATCTCTTTAAATGTTCTCCTCGAACAGAGCGCACACTTCATCCAGTCAGCTCTAACGAGCGCCAATGAATTCCCTTCAAGAGCCTGCATGGATATTTTTCCCCCTCAGGAAGGTGTTTATGTGTGCCTTAGAGACAGACGAATAAAACGAGACAAAGAGGGAGAGAAACAAATACGGAGTAAGGATTTCACAGGTTTAGCTTTTCGTGTAAATGCGTTCACTGTCTCCAGGGGCGTATTCTTCTTCTACTTCTTCTCACTTTCTCTGATTGATTGTGCTTAAACTTTTATACAGAGATTTTAAATCAACATCTAGGTAATGAAACACATCTGGATCTGTGGCTGGAAGTTAATTGGTACTGTACATAATCAGTAAAATAGAAGCTGAAGCACTAGGATTTTGTATAAAAGCATTTTTATATTATTGCATAATATTTCACCATTTTGACACAGAATTTCAACTACCAATGTTATTTTCTTGATCAGGTTAACCTCAAATTTGACTTAAAATCATAAAAACTTTGCAATCCATAACAATGTACCCAACATAGATGATGCTCAATTATTAGAGGATACTTAAAATAATGTGTTTAAAATGTCCAACATAAGAAAATAACAGCACATGATGCTGTTCGCAAACAGTTTTTAGTTGCAAGGGATTGTTCGATCAGTAACAGTTGACAGAACTTTTGCGGAGCAAATTAATATATGTTCTTGAATTAAATTTAAACTCAGTCTAAAAAAGCTACTTTATGGAAATAAATGGCTATGTATACATAATTTAATATATATTGAAATTACCATTTTAATTCATTATTCATGAACTACTTGTTGCAAAAACGGACACGGCAAAAACTGATGTAAGAGACATCAAAACAATTTCAAACAACTTGAAATGCAGGTTGCACAAAATATTTATGTGAGATTATAATATGATTTCTCTTGATTGATAAAATGTGATATTTCTGATGACAATTGTTAGAAAAAAAATATAATTCAATCATGACAACTCTCAGAAGATTTTAGCATGGTGATGGATATAACAATGTTAATGTATTTGGTCTTGGCGGAACAGATCTTATATGCTGCTGCTGTATTGCTGCTGCTGCTGTTGGTTATTGTTGTAGTTGTAGATTATTGCTGCTGCAAGCAAGTACAGGAACTTGCTACTGCCAATGCATATGACAATACGGTGCCATGAGTATTTAAGACATACTGCTGCTGCACAAATAGCATATAAAATAACCCCATAGCAGATCTATACAGGTGGAGCTGGGGAAGGTGGAGGGTTTCAGAGAACTCTGAAAGAGTGCTGCAGGCATCTCAAGTGAATGCTAGCCAGCCATATAAATGCAAGGCAGTAAGCTCATTGGCTGCATATGCAGCATGAACCAATCAGCTTGTGCCAAGTCGTTTAACTCTCTGAATAGCATCAGTTACGTTAACACCCCGTCAGAATGCGCCATCTAGAGTTTCATGGCTGAACTCTATATTTATCATCAATAGATGTGAAAGGTCCTAAATTGTAGGATGACTCAGGTGTGTTATGCTTGATGTAGGGGTGAGCGGTATACCGGTACGATTAACCAGTAGAATTTTGTCAACTGATAGATATTTTGGATTATCGTCTCTATCACAGTTAAACGCTCATATGACATTGCTGTGCTATGTGGTCGCGAAATCTTATAGTTTTCACACATTTTTAAGCATTGCGGTTTAAAAACAAGTGATTTTTAAGCCGTTGAAATGCAATCAGCAGCAAAAGAGAACTAATTCGCTGTCAGAGAGGCGCACACATGTGAAGACGGTGCTCATAGACCGCGGGAGTTATTTTTGCCAATTTATAGGCCTTGAACGGTTAAATTCACACACTTATATGTGTCAAAATGCTCGTCTTTGCAAGTATCCTTGTAAACACAGTAATTTAGGTCTGAAGTGAAAGCAAACAGCAGAGAAAGAAAACACATGTATATTGGATCCGGCCAGCTCTTAAAGTGACAGCAGTCTAATATTCCTGCTGTCTGTCATTCATGTTAGTCAAACAACAAAAGATAAAATCTCTCATTGCTCTCGACTAAATCACTTTTGTAACTTTAATTTAAGAAATACTGTATATATTTAATTTATACAGTGAAGAATATGCAGTGTTTTATATATTTGATTACTTTATGCAATGTATGTAGCATTTCTTTTTTATTTCTTATACTGCAGTTTTTGTCCTATTGCTTGTAATTAGTTTCTTATTCTTATTTAATCACTGACTAATTACTTGTCTTCAGTGAGCTTGAGTTTGTTGACAAGAATTATGACATTTCTATGGAATCAAAAATGTTGATATAAAAAAGAAAAAATAGGTATATTGTGATATATATTGTTACCGTGAAATAAAATTACTCGTATCATAATATAAGATTTTGCCCACCCCCTAGCTTAATGGATAAATTGTCATATACTTAGATTGAAGGAGGGTCTAGAAACCAAAATTTTACAGACTTTGATCAAGTGTTCTTCAGACCTCTTGTACCTGGTGTCTAATTTTCCACAAAACATAAGACATCCAGTGTTGGGCAAAGTTACTTTTAAAAGTAATGCACTACAATATTGCGTTACTCCCTAAAAAAGTAACTAATTACGTTACTTAGTTACTTTTTATGGAAAGTAATGCGTTAT
>NW_015540851.1:88141-97359 GCF_001515605.1 Sinocyclocheilus anshuiensis | reverse complement strand
CTTTACTAGTTACTTGAAAAAAAGTAATCTGATTACGTAACTCGCATTACTTGTAATGAGTTACCCCCAACACTGAAGACATCTACATAAGACCTCTTACATTTCTAGAACTAACTAACTAGCTATTGTGTATATTTCTTCTCTGCAGGTTAGATACCAACAGGCTGACAAAAGATGGCATTTCTGAAGGGTGAGATTACCTTTGTCTTCTCCCTGTGGGCTTCCCTCCTTTATGTAGCACTAATGTCCCTTCCACTGGGGGCAGAGGCACCAAAAAGAAGCCAGTACATCTGGAAAACAGGTGAGTTGCCAATATTTCCAACATTAGCTTTTTCTTGGGCGACAGAATGAAATTCATTTATGTGGCCCCTAGCTGAATTATGAGTGTTTTTCTACTGTCATTCACTCACTGTCATGTTGCAACAGTACAAACCTGTATGGCTTTCTTTCTTCTGTAGAACACAAAAGGGGCATTTTTGAAGAATATGGCCACTCTTTTTTATATGAAAGCGATTCATTGAAAAGATATGACTCAAAAGATGTGTTCAGATAATTCTCTCATAGGGAGCTAAGGCTTTATATCTAACATTTGGTCTTTTGTCAAACCAAAGCAATCATATGGCTTCAGAAGTCTTAGGAATATAGCACACAAGATACTTTTATGATGCTTTTTTTGGTCATTTTTGGATCCTGACACCCCATTCCTCATTTGCTTTCAAGAATGGCCAAGATCACCTTTCTGAGCTCTACAGAAGAAAACAAAAGTGACATCATTTTCATTTTTGCATTAATTGTTTCTTTAACAGTGCACAGGGTAAATCTTCACACAGACAAAAATGCAACGATTATTTCAAGGTTTTGAGAAATGCTAAAGACACAGCTTGTGTTTGTAAGATCCATCCACAGAATGAGCCAGAGAATTCTGACACATTTTTGCCATTTCTCTGTGGTCAGATCCAGTTGAAGAAGTCACTTATTGGGATTGCATAATCGAATGTGTGAATGACAGTGTTTGGTACAGTACAGGCAGTCGAGAAGCAAGGTAATGCACATTTCTGTTCTGCATTTGATAGAGGAGAACAGACGTGGTAAATAAAAAATGGTCCAGGTTGGATATTGATCCTTGTTGTCACAGGTCTTGGATCAGCAGGCATTGTATGTATAGCACTTCAGAAAATTGTGAGACCATCTGCCTGTGTTATCTGTGAAGTCTGATCAATCTTATATCCAGCTGGAGTTGCACGGAGAATTCCTCATGTCGCCATGTCAACAATTGTTAAGTGTGAGATTGACAGCTCGCAAAGAACAGAAGATTATTACTTGGCCTATTAATGCCGTCCGGCGCATCCAAGCTACTGTGAGCTTACATTCCAAGATGCCGCAATTAAGCACTTCTCCAAAACTTGTAACAAAACATCCAATATATGGCTGTGAAGACCTCAGGTAGGAAGTTCATATGAGGCAACTGTCATTCTCAATAAATAAATACAGAAATGAGTATCCCTCAGTTTCTCTGGCTGGATGCAGGGACCAAATTGTGGGAGGTTTAGGTGATCTGACAGCCCTTGTTCAGATTAAATTATTCCATGAGAAAAAGTATCCAGTAACAGGGAGAGGAAGTATTCAGATGGTCATGAGATCTGAACATGGAGGCCATCAAAACAGCTTTTAATAGGATATGTTTAGCATGTTCATTTTATGTAGGTGTTATCATTTTAAACATGTTTTACTATGCATTTCTTTGTGTAAAACATTTTTAAAGTAGAAAAATAACATATTAAATAGTACATTCTCACATGTAATTTAAAAATATTTTTTGAAAGAAATAAATACTTTTATTCAGCAAGGATGCATTTAATAAAAGCTTTTACTTATGTTGTGGCAGGGTTTAACCGCAGACTTTCTTGGAATATTGCAACAAATATCCTGAAGCAACCTGGTGTGTGGTTTTTTTTTTTTTTTTCCTTTCACTCTTTTTTTCATCTTAGCAGGTCACACGTTTTCATGAGTACAGTACAACAAGACTAAAGGCTCTATTGATTTTTTATTCACAAACACTATAAAACATAAAGAAACAAACAAATGTTCCTAAAAAATACAAAAAGGCTGATTTTGCAATCCATGAAAAGTCACAAATGCACGGTGGCCGAGAGAGCTCAACGCGCTGCAAAAGAAAAAACACATGCAAATAGAAAAAACCCCTGCAAATTAAGAAAACAACTTCATCAATTTGACAACACACGCGCTGCAAATAATCACAACACAAACAAATGAAGCACGCTGCAAAAACAGAAATGCGCTGCAAAGACCACCTCAGAAATGTTTAAGGTAACAGCAAATGGCTGGGACATGTTTATCAATGTTTGCTTTGAAAGGTGAGATTTTAGTTTATTTTAACATCCTGCTCATACGATTCCTTATAGCTTTTTTTTAATTATTAGCCTAAATAAGCTGACGAAATACACAATTAGGCTACTGTTACTGTGAAAGGTTATGTAAGCTGGCTAACTTACTTTTACAACTTCCCTTACAAAAATTAACCATAGCCTATGGTTTTACAATTAAAATTAATTAATTAATTAATACATTTATTATATAAAAAATTAATAAAAACAAAAAATGGTTATTATAGCCATGGTATGCACAAATTAACCATGGATATACACTAACCATAGTTTAACCATGGTATTTGTATAACTGTGGTTATACAAATGGTAATCAATACTGTAAAAAATAAATAAATAAAATAAATAAATAAAATTATTAATTTTCGTTTTGTTGGGGTCATTTTATTTTGGTCTGTATTACTTGCATGTTTGTTTATTTGTTTGTGTTGTGAGCATTTGCGGCGCATTTCTGTTTTTGCAACGCACTTTTTTATTTGGTTGTGTTGCTAGTATTTGCAGTACATGTGCTATCAAACTGATGAAGATGTTGTCTTATTTGCTGGTGCTTTTTCTATTTGCATGTGTTTTCTGAAGATCAAGTGTGTTAAGCTCTCTCAGCCACCGTATCAACTTTCTATTCATCAAAGAATCCTGAATCATGCTTTTCAAAAACATATTAAGCTGTTTTCAAAATTGAAAATAATAAGAAAGGAGTAGCAAATCAAAAATTTAAAATTCAAAAAAAGAAGTTGACAAAAGTAGAAAATTCAACTTTGACATCAAAGGAATAAATTGTATTTTTAAATATATTCAAATAGAAAACACTTATTTTAAATTGTAAAAAGTTTTCAGAATAATACTATTTTTACTGTACATAAATACATAAATGCAAACAAATGCAGCCTTGGTGAGCATAAGAGACTTCTTTCAAAAACATTTTACAAATCTTACTGACCCCAAACATTTTGTTTTAGCATGCTTATATTTCAACAGAATTAATTATTTTTAAAAAATATAAATAAATATCACAGTTTTGTTTTAAAAGATGATAACTAGTTGATCTTTAGCCACCAGCTGACAGTTTATTTTAAAAGGTTTACTCCCTTATTGTAAAATTCAAACACTGGATGGATGGATGGATGGATGGATGGATCAAAAGGTGTCCAGTGCTGATGAAGGCAACTGTAAAAATGCTTTATGGACAAAATGGTGATGATAAGGATGTAGAAGTTTCGTGTGAAGCGGTGGTCAGTTCTCGGAGACTCTGAGAGAGTTTCCTCACGTGCTGTGTGTGGATCGAAGAGCAGCTCTGCAGAGCCACGGGGGTGATGATTCCTGGAATGTAAAATCGATACTGGTTTCATCCGGAAGGAGTGGGTCCACTTTCGTACTGTCTATGAAGAAACGCTCATTTGTCCACCTACACACTTGCTTTTGTACTCAAGGTCTAATTTTCTTCACCTTTTTTTGTGCTTAATTTTGTTCAGTTTCCCTGTTCTGGAAATGAGAAAACTGTGTGCAGCCAAAAAAAGCTAATTCTGGAGTTTAAAGCACTCTGGTGGCTTGAAAACCTCATATTGAACCAGTTTCCCTGGAGTTCTTCTATTTGACGTCACAAGCTGGACAGATAATGACTCTGTCTCGCAAAACAAGAAGGTGGAAATTAACCTTCAAGAGAGAGATGAAGACGGCTAGCATAAGGTGGTCTCAAACAGGGATGGACTGGGAGTAAAAAACGGCCCTGGATTTTCTCCCAAATAGGCCCACCACAACTACAAACAGTCGCTACTATCTCACAATATTACAGCAATCCTATCGCATTTTTGGCAAATAACATCACAAAACCCATGGTGACCCTGCTGACAAAAACAAAAGAGACCATCACAGAAATTCTAATGATATCCACTACAAATACCATTACAAACATTACAAACCATCAACTTTTAACCATTAAAACCATTAAATAATGGTTTCCTGTAGTGTGTTTTGGGACATATTACATTAGGATTTAGTGGCTTTAACAAAAGCCACCAACAGAAGGTGACCAATTACCACCATTAGAGACCAACAGGCACCATTACAGTTTCCATTAAAACCAATACCAATTAAAACCATTACAGTTTCCATTAAAACCAATACAAGTCCCATAATAACCAGTAAAAACATTACAAATCATGTGATGGTTTCTATTTTTTATTTCAGCAGGGGATTGACCAGACAATGCGGAGTGATAAATAGCAGTGGACGCTCGGACTAGGGATGTCCTGGGATTTTACTATAGTGCTATAGGCTACATGCTCCATAGTGAGATTGGCGGGCAAAGGTAACCTGATGTAACTGTTCGCTTTTTTTTCCTTCTTCTTTTAGCTTCTCCCAACCACCTTTATCTTCACGTTTTTTGCTTGCCATCACGAGCCCACTCTCCTTCGTGTCAGTTTCGGTTTCTTATAAGCAGTAAGCAAAATTAGATTGCATTAGCGCCCTCTTTTGTCGGCCGTCAACGTCACTTAATGTGACACTTTTTCTTTGATGATGAACCAGTCAGGCCAACGATCGTTCTGGACTTCTCCAGAACATCCAGATGGCCAGTCCGCCACTGGTCTCAAAGCTAACAGATAAAAGCCATAAAGGCGCTTTAATGCAGGAATTACTTTCATGCATCAGCCACATTCAACCTTTTCAGCTACACTCTTCATAAATAAAATGCAACTCACAAGTGCCTTAGGATTCACTTTATACAGTGAAAGCCCTGATAACACATCACCATGATGATAGAAAATGCACAGTATATTTTGTTTTTGTTTTTTTACATGGCATGAACAGAACCAAGAATGAAATACGACTGCCTATATGATAAGACAGTGGTGACCTCTCACTCTATAAACTCTATAAACATTTTTGAGGATAGCATATGACAAAAAGAAAAAAGAGAGAGAGAATCCTTTTCTCCTTTTTCAATTAATCTTTTTTTCTATTGTATGAAAATGCCCACAGAAAAGAACTGAGCACTTCTTCAGCAGTGAATATTGAGCTTCAATTATCTGTTTTTCTTTTGTTTTCTGTTTAATTCATCAATTTCTGTAAGTACTAATTTCTTTCATTCTTTCGGTTCGATTGATTTACTGGGTGAACGAGGAGAAACCAGCACCATGTACAGATGTACACACACTCATAGAGCCTTTCACAAAATCATAGTTGGTGGTCATGAGATGAATAGGATTCCTGTTACATCAAAAGTCATTGTTCTCATAGTGGAGTTCTCGTTCACAAAAGACTATCAAAAGGTTGGAATTACATAGAGACTAGAATGGATAATTGCATTATCTTTATGACCTTTTTCTCTAAATCTGGCAAACTACATTTCTTTCTTTCATACTTAAATAGTAGCTCCAAAGTGTATACATGTACACATACTGTACATCCACAGGAAATGCATTTATACTTATATCAATAGAGTTCAGTGCTTTGGGCTCTTGATTTCCATTTTATGGACAAAAAGAGAAAGTAAGTCATACAGGTTTGGAACGATACATTTTGGATGAAGGTGCCACACTTTAAAATGAGCACAAGCAAAACGCTTTGCATTGCAGGTTTTAAATGATAAAACAATAGATATGTTGCTCAGAATGAAAGTACTTGAACGTTTCAGTTGTCAGATGTTATTAGAACATGTTCATACAATAGTTAATGTAATGAACTTTATTTGCGAGGACACATGTGTACCCTGACAGTAAACTCATGTCATTCATATTTTACATTCAAGCAAACAAAAATATGCCACAGAATTGTTGCTTTCCAGAGCAAGATCCAAAGCCTTTCACATTTAAGATGTCAGAATCCACCAGTCCTAACCCCAGACTCCAACCGAATCGTGACAGGCCAAAAACAGCTCAATTTCCTTTGCTAAAGTGTCTGTGATAAGCAGAAAAGCACTGTAATTGCATCTGTGACCATCAGCAAGTAACTAAAGGTGGGGTATGTATTTTTTCAAAAACGCTTTAGAAAACAGAACTGAGTCAGGCCGAGTACCAAAACAAACTTGTAGCCAATCAGCAGTAAGGAGCGTGTCTACTCATGATGTGGAGGAGAGAGCGCTCAGTGCACAGGACGGACATTAGCCAAGCCGAGCGATGACAGAAAGATAGAGATAGCGGATAAAAAAACAAAAGAGGAAAACATCTACGGAACAAAAGAAGACTTACGATAAGGCAAGAAGTAGGACCCGTGTAAATATCGGATCAGCTTTCCAATACTAGAGAGAACTCAAGGAGTGGAAGGCCTGCGATCGGACACCGAGGTTGCTTTGTTTCTTCTCAGTAGGTGAGTAACACCGTCTACACTGGACGCGACAAAGCGACCGTTGAAAATCATTTGAAATTTGTGTCAATATGTTATTAATAGAATGCAGCAGCAGTTTTCTGTCTGGGATTTGTCATGTCGCGTCGCGCCGTATCCAGTGTAGACAGTATCACTGATTATAATGAGTTCTATAGTATTTTGTCGTGCCGCTCGCGTCCGGTGTAGACATGGTGTAACATTGGTTTTGCTTTGTTTCACAGAACTAATCGTTGCTTGGGTTGCGTACGTATGTGTGGGGCGGAGCTATCAAAATTGGGGCGAGACCCTTTTGGGTTAGGGGCGTGTTTGTTTTGGTGATTTGAAATGTCAACATTGGCTACCAGAAATCACTTACCCCACCTTTAATCTGTCATGTGCCCTATTGTTTCACCCAGGATGCACCCCAAAAAGTGTGTGAGTGTCAGACTAGAACATTTCTTTCTGCTGTTGAGGGAGGATTTTGCCGTCTCCAGAGACCTCTGGGTCAGGAAATGTGTTTTCTTTTTTTTTATGTGTAAACAACACTAATGGCCCTGACACTTTCAGACATCATAAATACATAATTTGATCTCTTTCAGCATAAACAATGGTTGCATTGTTGAGTCATGCTGTGTAGCATATGTACCAATGCACTTGTTCATTAGCAAGGCACGGTAGCCAATCTCCAGTTATACTTAACTCTCTAATTCAGCTAAATAGAATGTGATTTGGTTTAGCATTGCATCTACTCTTAGTCATCTGTTTTAACATGTTACAAATATAAAACGTTTTAACATAGTTGTGTAGCATAGCGTCATGGCATCTAAATAGCAGTAGCATCTAAATTCCTGTAGTCACATTAGTTATTGACCTAATATCTGGTTTACACAGATAATATTTGTAATGTATAATACATTACCGTTCAGAAGTTTTGGGGTCAGTAAGATGTATTATTATTTTTTTTTTAAGAATGGAATATTAAGCAAGGATGTAATAAATTGATTTAAAATGATAATAAAGACATTTATATGTGGCAAAATGTTACAAAATATTTTTTTTTACAAAACTCTCATTTTTATTTATCGAAGAATCATATATCAATACTAAAGTATTAGCAGCAGAACTGTTTTCAACATTGATAATACTAAGAATCAGCATATTAGAATAATTTCTATAAGATCATGTGACAGAACTGGGGTAATGGCTGTTGAAAATTATGTTTTGCCATCACAGTAATAAATTATATTTTAAATTATATTAAAATAGAAAACAGTTATTTTCATAATAATAATAATAATAATACGTTTTTACTGTATTTTTGATCAAATAAATGCAGCCTTGTTGAGCATAAGAGTTAAAAAAATCTTATCAACCTCAAAATCTTAAATGTTCGCATATATTTAAAATATGAATCGTTCTTAGATGCTTACAGTGTGTTTAGTATCACATTACATAAGAGCTTAAGATCTCTTTGATTATAATGAACACTAATCATATTTCTAAGAATGAGAGTGATCTAGTTTTGTTGCAGTGCTGTTGTTTGCAGTATATACATGGACAAATCATTGCACTAAAGCACTAAAAAACTTTCCACAACTGTTAGCTTGATATTTTTATAGGCTGGAGAAGACTTCATCTCAGAGTATGCAGCTAACAATGCTAAGGTCACAGGTTAGATTGCCTGGGAATGCATGTGCTGATGAAAATGTATAAGTTTGCATTGTTTAAAGTTGTTTTGGACTAGAAGTATCTGCCAAATGCAAAATATAAAAAAAATAAAAATTGGAAAGAGACCAATAGACAGAGCTGTTTTCAGCATGCTGTAGTGAGGTGATACAGTAGTACAGAGTTGTTATTTGCCGGAGGTCTTTATAATGGAAGTACAGCCACTGAGGAATCCCACCATAGAGGGAACTCTGGGAGGCTTGTGTGTTGTGGGTGATTAAAGCTTTTGAAAGTTTGAATAGCGGAAAATAACCTGTCTCGGGTGGGTTTGAACCAAAGAATCTGATTGGTGCTAATGAAATATATCTAGCAGCGGAGGCCGATGGGTTTTTGCTAGGGACAAAAAAAAAAACCTGCTGGAATGAAAACCAATTTTAATTTTCACTCAAAATTAGCTTTTTCCAAGTTAATAGAAATTGATAATGTGGATTCTCCCAGATAAGATATCCTAGTTCAAACAGTATCTCTGTCTTTGTGCTGCCAAAATTGAGTAAAACCACTCCCGATCTTGCCAACAGTGACTTTGCTTGCGATGCCCTGGGAGTGACCTCACCCCATCTCACAGCTTTAAGTTGCTGTGACTCCATGGGACAGGGTCCTGCTCGTATCTCAGTTCTGTTTCTGTCCGCCTGCCTGCTGCATTTCAATGATGACCGCATGAGAGACGGAGGGAGATAAAGGATCAACTCCCTGTGAGACATACAAGTCGGTCTGAAAGTTTGAAGAAGCTTGTCACTTGTGAGGGTGATTGTGTGTGTGTGTGTGTGTGTGTTTGTGTTTGTGTTTGTG
>NW_015540851.1:86605-88057 GCF_001515605.1 Sinocyclocheilus anshuiensis | reverse complement strand
GTGTGTTTGTGTTTGTGTGTGTGTTTGTGTGTGTGTGTGTGTGTGTGTGTGTGTGTGTGTGTCTTCCAACAAAATGTACTTTCAAAAAATATTTGGATTTTTTAGAATCTCAATGTTGTTGCATTAGACATCCAAAAATCTGATCAAAATAGCACATGCACACTTTTCACAAAATTGGTGCACTGCAAAAACACTTTCTGACTGCAAAATATGTTCATACTGTAATGAGGTGAGCGCCACATGTGGTTACTCTGGTAAGGATGTGAAAACTTTCATATTATTTAAAATCAGCTAGTCTGTGGTTTACAGACGACAATGTTTACATGGAGAAGATAGTGATATCATTTTGAAACCCATTTTCAAAAGTTTGCTTTTCATGCCCCCAAAACAGAATTATCGTCTAAATGAACAATAAAGATTTTCTAAAAATTTTAAAAAAAATTCTAAAATTTTCTTACTTTGTGGGATATTTGTTATCATTGTCATACTTCAGAAAAATAACAATTAATGATGAATTGTGTTAGAAGAATAGCTGCATAGCATAAAAACACAAGGTCTTTATGTTTTTGGAAAGAAATTAATACATTTTATTCAGCAAGGATGCATTAAATTGTGAAAATGACAGCAAAGATTTCTATTTTAAATACATGCTGTTCTTTTGAACTAGCTATTCACCAAAAAAGTCCTGAAAAAAAGCAACATGATTTCCACAAAAAAAAAAAAAAATAGTAAGCAGCACAATTGTTTTCAACGATGATAAAAATAAGAATGGTTTCTTGAGCAGCAAATCAGCATATTAGAATGATTTCTGAAGGACCGTATGATACTGAAGACTGGAGTATTGATGCTGAAAATTCAGCTGTGCATCACAAAAATAAATTACATTTTACAATATATTAAAATAGAAAACAGCTATTTTATAACACTCATGATATACTGTTTTTACTGCATTTTTGATCAAATAGCCTTGGTGAGCATGAGATTTCAAAAACATTAAAGGGGTCATATGATGCGATTTCAATTTTTCCTTTCTCTTTGGACTGTTACAAGCTCTTGGTGCATAAAGAAGATCTGTAAAGTTGCAAAGACTAAAGTCTCAAATCCAAAGAGATATTCTTTATAAAAGTTAAGAGTCAGCCACACCTACCTAAAACAGCTCGTTCTAACACGCCCCCACATACCTACGTCGCTATGTGGGAAGATTTGCATAACGCCGCCCAAATGTTCACACAAAGAAAGAATGCGTAACTTTTATTCTCACTGTAGTATTGTTGTTTCCGCTGCCATGTCGTAAAGACGCTGTGTGCTTCGTTGTAAAAGCGAAACTGCTTTGTTTGGTCTTCCAAAAGAGGACGATATCTGCTTTGTCATGCCTGGAGCTGATCCGTACTGGTTGCTGAGGAAATACTACAACTTTGCGCTGTGGATCGCCGGATCGGCTTTCACCGTGGA
>NW_015540851.1:63931-85745 GCF_001515605.1 Sinocyclocheilus anshuiensis | reverse complement strand
AAGCTGATCCGTGCTGGTTGCTGAGGAAATACTACAACTTTGCGCTGTTGATCGCCGGATCGGCTTTCACCGTGGAAGAAGCGGAGTCCAGCCCAGACTTGTCACATGTCCTTCCGGACGCTCCTTCGTCATAATCGCAGTACAGTATGTGGAAAATTATGTGTTTTTTGAACCTTAAACCGCATAAACACATTTCATTACGCCAAATACACAAAATACTGTTCTTTTAGCAGCATCATATGACCCCTTTAAAAATCGTGCCAAAGTTCTAAATGCTAGAGTGTAAATCAAATAAATATATAATCTTCTTTGTAAGGATATGAAAAAATTATATAATATAATGGATATGGATCTGCATTTCTGGTAACATGGTTCACACTATCTTCCGGTAGAAAGGTAGAGTAAATGTACCACTCTTCAGAGTTAAAAGCTTCATATTTTCCTTGTTTTTCCATTTTCTCCCCCAAAAATGTCAGTTCAGACAGAGAACAACACAATAACAACTAAAAAAATCTTTTTCTCTCATCACCTCAGTTCAAAGTGATTATTCCCACGTCTAAAGTCTTTAATCAGCATGCCATCCATCAGAATCCTGATTAGCCGGGAAATCTGTGTAGGACAGGCCTCTGCGGTTAAAGTTTTACCTGAACCCCCTGCCTTCGAGAAAATTGATATTTGAGTAACGAGGATGAGCGCACGAGCAGTAATTAGCACGCTGTGAGGATTGACAGTCTAATGATCAAATGTGTGTTCGGCTTTGACTGGAGGGGTTTGGCTGACCTCGGTGCTCATACAGTACTGATGTCACCCCATATGGCTCTGTCACATGGTTATTGTCTGCTCTGTTGTGCATTAGGTGGCATGTGCAGGATGGCAGGTCTCTTTGGTGACCTCACCAGTGGTGTGATGAGGAGAACATGGTCTTTGACATCCCCTGAGGAACAGCAGCAATGATGTCAGACTTTCACTGTGTGTTTGAAGCATCTGCTCCCTCTGCCTTTCCTCTCTCTGTTCCCATCGCTTCTTTTTCTTTCTGTCCCCTCATTTCTAATAGGGGATAATGGAAGCAGTTGTAACAAGTGGTAATTTTTTGCTGCCATTGAATTGAAACATTTATCACTAGGTTGTCAGGTAAAACGTAACATGAGTGATCACAAAGGATTTTTTCATGGCTGTGAGGTCGGAAACAACTGTAAAACTAGTCAAACACATAGGCACATATAGAATTATTACTATGCTAAGGAAAACAGTGTTCAGTAGTGTTAAAACTGATATTATTACTCTAAATTATGGCTTTGTTATATGTTCTTTTTTAAAATACATTTTTGTAAATTTTTTCATAGTTTTATAGGAATAGTTTAGGTATAGTTACTCAAAAATGACAAGTTTATTTTAAAGCTGTGATTTTTCTAACTTGCACTATTTATTATTATATTATATTATATTATATTATATACAAAAGTTTGGGTTCAGGAAGATGTTTTAATGTTTTTAAAAGAATTATTTTATGCTTACCAAGGCTTTAATCAAAAATACAGTAAAAACACTAATATTGTAAACATATTAAAATGACAATATATTTGAAACAGAAATATTTTATAAAATTATACATGTTTTTATGGTCACTTTTGATCAATTTATTGCACCCTTATTCTTTATTCATTTAAGTCTTAGGAAGTAACGTAACAGTAAAAACACTAATATTGTGAAAATATTAAAATAACATTTATTTGTTTATTTGAAACAAAAAATATTGTATAACATTATAAATATATTCACTGTCATTTTTTATCAATTTAATGTATTTTTTCTTTTCAAATAATTCTTACCGACCCCAAACTTTTAAATGTTCTATTCTATTCTATTCTATTCTATTCTATTCTATTCTATTCTATACACTGTTCCAAAAGAGATGGATTTGCAGTAGCCTGTTAGAATCACTCCCTATTTTCATATTCTTAGCAGGTAGCAAAATCCACATTTTTGTCATTTTTTCCCTCCAGTTCATTTCTTTTGACAGCGCCGTTCTAAAATGATTAAAGATGATTATCCTTCTTGTGTGGCTGAATCCACATGTACAGTATTTCTGTACTAAAGTGAGATGAATAGCGGCTCATCATTGTGCCTGTTTTGGGCTTTAATAGACAGTGATTACAATAGTAATATAATTCACTTCATATCCTGTCTGCCTCTCCTTTTCTTTTCGTCTAGGTGTATGGGGTGTATGTGTGGCCAATGATTGCGGTTCGGCTGGGCTCCAGAGTCGCTCGGTGTGGTGTGTCCATTCTGAAGGCTGGAGCACGCATCAGTCCAATTGCTTTCCATCTGCTCGCCCACCGCACCAGAGAGTGTGTGTGAAAATGTGCGAGTGGCAAAAGGATCTGTTTGAGTGGCGCTTGTCTGCTTGGGGCCCCTGCACCCCGAGTCCTCTCCTCCCAGCCAGTCGATGTGTGACCGCTCAGCGTGGAGTACAAAGCCGAGATGTGGTGTGTGTGAAGCGTACCAATGGCACCACAGTGAGCCAGCATGTGTGTGAAGTATTTTCTGCAGTGCCGGAAGGAGAACAGGCGTGTTTGTTACCCTGCCCAATCGACTGCATCGTCTCCGCCTTCACCCACTGGTCCACCTGCAGTCGCACCTGTGGGTCGGCCCTCCAGCAGCGCACCAGACACGTGCTGGCAGCGCCCCTGTATGGAGGAGCAGACTGTCCCAGCCTCACCCAGACACGTCCCTGTAACCATGAGAAAGCTCACCCTGCCCTTTGTCCCTCCGACCAGCAGGAATACAGTTATAGTTTGTGGGTGGGGCCCTGGAGCCCTTGCAGACTTAAAGGGACAGCGCCTGTTGGAAAGACGACAGTGGACTTTGGTTTTGGGCTTGAAGGGAAAAAAACTGTCAAAGCTTCGTATACCATCAAACGCTATGCTGAGATTAATTACCATCAAAATCATTATGATGAAAGAGGCCACAAAGTATCCCGGGAAATCACCATTGGCTATCAGACTCGGCAACTGCGCTGTACGAGGAGTGATGGGAAGAATGCCATGCTAAGGTGATAATTCTATGAATGTACAAATGAATGGGCGAATGATTAAGTTTTTGAATTCATCCATTTATTAATCTGTCTACTAATCAATCTAATGCCCATCCATCCACACAGCCATCAATCCACAGATTGATCAGTCATTGCACCAATTCATTTAATTAAATTTTTTATTTTATTTTATTTTTAATAATTTTTTATGAATTTAAATGTTCTATACTTTTCAATTTTTTATTTTATTTTATACATTTTTATTTTATTTGTTATATTTTATGAGTTTAATTTTATTTTCTGGATTTCATTTAGATTTTGTAATTTTTTATATATTATCTCATTTAGATTTTGATTCATTTTAATTTAATATTTAGTTTTTTATTTTATATATGTTTTCATATTTTTATATCACTTCTTTGTTTATTTTTTGTAGTTTAGTTTTTATACTTTTCATATTTTTATTTTATATTTATGTTATCTGATTTCTATATTTTATTTTGATAGTTTATTCATTATTTTTATACATTATTTTGTTTATGTTGTAGTTTAATTTAGTTTACTCAGCCCAGACAGGGTGATTCGGAACCCATGGCTACTTACCAGAAAAAGAAAAAAAAAAGATCTCTAAAATATTGATTTCAGTTTAAATTGTTTTATTGTAAGAAAATGTTTTATGTAAGAAAAAAAACATTGTGAAGTGATACAAGAGACATGAAACTAGCACAACTATGAAAGAAATTGGCCAATTAGACAGTTTAGCATTTTACAAAAATACAAAAATTCCACAGACTGCTGCAATTAGTCAGAATGAAGAGAGAGTTGTGTAATAAAAGCTTTTTAAAAAAACGAATGTATAGATGTATTCAGAATCGACTGGTCAAATAGAGCTGCAGTGAGGACTCATTACTGATCTGACCATGAATAAATGATACAGGCCTATTAGCAGACAGTTATGCAACAATGTTATGCAATAAATTTACTTGTTTTATTAAATGCCTCGCCACAGTGAGGATATTAGAGTCTTCTGTTTTAAGCACTGCCATCCTGCAAGTGCATATGGATTTCCGTTTTACCATATGATGCTGTTTGCATCAAAGAACATGCTGGTATTTATGTATGCGTTACTGGTTACACTGTCAAATAACAGAATCTAAATTTTACCTTCTGTTGTGGGCGAGACAGAAAAGAGAGAAGACTTTCCACCTTTTCTTTTTCCAGCTGAGGGAAGATCCCAAGCCGGCTGCTTTTTATTAATTTTTCATTAGATTTTAATGGAAATAGTACTTGTTGCTCCTAGAAAACTACAATAATAAGCTCCAGAGAGAGCGCAGGACTGCCGTGTGTTGTAGTGAATATGAAAAATGAAGAAACGGTTCTGAAAATATCCACATCCTGTCGAGCATGCTATAGGACAGCGGAAATCCAGTGAGACAAGTAAGCTATGCGTTTTGATTTGCTGCAAATATTTTCAAGTTCTGTGTATTTATATTTGATTTAATCATAGTTCTTAGCACCCATTGAGAGCCATCTATTGACAAAATGTCTAAAGCTCAAGGGGGAAAGAAAAGGTGGTCTGACTGAACCAACTTTGTGAAGATGTGGAAAAGTTGCTTTTTGTTAACAAATTCAGCACTTAAAGGGGTCATATGATGCGATTTCAAGTTTTCCTTTCTCTTTGGAGTGTTACAAGCTGATTGTGCATAGATAAGATCCCTGAAGTTGCAAAGACTAAAGTCTCAAAACCAAAGAGATATTCTTTATCAAGGTTAAGACTCTGCCACGCCCCCCTAAAACGGCTCGTTCTAACATGCCCCCACATATCTACCTCACTATGTGGCAATATTAGCATAATGCGGCCCAAATGTGCACGCAAAGAAAGAAGGCGTGGTTTCAGTAACCGCAGTTAGTGTTGAAGCAGCCATGTCAGGGAGACGCTGTGTGTTTCTAGGCGAAAGCAAAAGCACTTTATTTGGCATACCGAAAGTAGATGCATTTAGGAATCTTTAAGATTACTTACAACAGAACAGCAATGCATTTTATGGACGACCGTTTCGTGAACCTAGGAGAGGAGGTAATTCTGACTTTGCTATGACAATCTGGCGCTTCTGAATCAGCTACTGTTTTGTTATTAGCTTAAGTATTTGCTATTGACTTCAAATGCGGAGTTTTGCGCATTGTGTTTGTGTGTGTGTGCGCGTGCGTGCGTGGAGTCAGCTGTCTTAACCGTGGCTTGTGTACTGAAAACACATACCAGCTTCATCACTGTCTGTCACGTGACTCTGTTCCCCTTTCGGGCTCTGTCTTATGTTTTTTGAACATTAAAGCATGTCAACATATTCTGTTACACCAAATACACAAAATAATGATCTTTAAAAAAGCATCATATGACCCCTTTAAGATAAGCATATTAAAGGCCACCTATTATGCCCCTTTTTACAATATAAGTCTCAGGTGTCCCCAGAATGTGTCTGTGAAGTTTCTGCTCAAAAAACTCCACGGATGATTTATTATATCATTTTGAAAATGGCTAGTTTGAGTGGAAGCAGAAACAGGCTGTTTTTGTGCATGTCTCTTTATATGCAAATGAGCTGCTGCTCCTCGCCCCCTTTTCCAGAATAGGGCTGTGCCTTTACAGCTCATACCTCAGATACTCTTCTAAAAACATCTATTTGGTTTTGATTATCATATCTATTGTGCTGAAATCATGTGTTTTAAACCATAGTAGTTTAAACTTCTGATATACGGTTTTCTGAGCGCACACATCCAAAGCAAAGTTCTCTGTCACACTAAGTTCTCTTTCATGTCTTATTGCGCTTAAACTGTCAAATACTCACAAGTTTATGTTAAAAATTCATAAGTTACAAAAACACAGTCAGTTATGTCTGTGAAGGTAAACAGCTGGGAAAGAATATCAGATCTGTGTATTAAGTGACGGCAGCGTAATATACAGTACCTATACTGCTGTCTATGCTGATAATATGATCCAAACAAAATAAAAACAGAGTCACTCACTGCTCTTTAGTGAATAATTTTTGTAGCTCTAATAAAAAGACATTTCTTACTTGAATGCTGATTTAAAATGCTCTAGTGTGAAGAAAAACATGGCGGATTGTGTGCGGCTCACTCAGGGCGGGGTCTCTGCTAGTGATGTCCGGTTCGCGAACGAATCGTTCGATTTAACCAGTTCTTCTTAGTGAACCGGTTGAACCAGTTCACCAAATCGGACTGAATCGTTGAAAAGTGTAAGCATTAATCCACAAATTACTTAAGTTATTCACTTTTTAAACGTGGCTGACACTCCCTCTGATTCGAAATAAACCAATATCCCGGAGTAATTAATTTACTCAAACAGTACACTGACTGAACTGCTGTGAAGAGATGAACACGAGCAGAGCAGCATCTGTGCAGCAAGCCGGATAATGAACGTACACGCCCACTGCTGGAGCGGTTCTCAACCGGTTTTTTTAACCGGTTCATTGAAACGAACTGTCCGAAAGAATCGGTTCGCGGAAAAGAACCAGACTTCCCATCACTAGTCTCTGCTAATACAGCATTGTCGTCAACAGTCGTGGGTGGGGCTTGTAAAATGTGACGTCACATTGTACAGATTCTGCAAATGCTTGTTCTGAGATACTGATTATGATTTATGGGAATTAAAAAAGCAGAGAGTGGATTTTTATCATTATAGGGTGGTTGTGTACACACACTGCCAATACACATTTATGTTCAAACAACATGGAAAAGTGAATTTTGCATAATAGGTGCCCTTTAAGGTTTAAAAATGTCCATATAAATCTGAATTAAAATATCCCACCTGAGTGGGATGTGTTTTAATTCCCATTATCGTATCAAACGAGTTCCCATGCGTATCAAACTCATTATCCCAGTGAAACACTGCAATATTATTCAATCTAATTCTTTGCTTTCTATTTTATGACTAATACCTTTATAATAGTATACTGAAGATTAGCACTTTGTGGTCCCCTATTTAACTAATCCACTAATGTTTTCTCAGTGTCAGTGTCAACTCTAAAACAAGCACATTTGCAATCACCTGCAAGAGATGTTTTGTTGTCTATGCAGCAAGCATCAATAGTGTTACCAACAATAAGATGCTAATACCAGTCTTTATTTGTCTACGTAATAAATTAACATAATTTGATGTCTTCAGATTATAAGATTCCCCTTGCGGTTTGCAAACTTTTTCGCATTCGTATTAAGCCAGACTAAACTTCTGAATAAATTGAACACCCACGGACCACCTCATCTCTCTCTCTCTCTCTCGCAGGATTTCATAGTTTGCTTTCGCTTGTTTTGTATGCCAATATAGTCACCGAGAATCAGCAGCAACACTAAAGCCTTGGAGAGTTCGAGAGACAGCTTGAAAAATGTTCTGTTTATGTTGCTACCTTTTTTGTCATACTAGCCAGAGGCTAAATGGATGCCAGCAGCTCCAGAACAGGCAGATTAAGCCTTTTTTTTTTAAGTTAAGGTAATACATAAACATGAAATCCTTTGAAAGTAACTAAACAGTAACTGTTAATGTAATTTTTAGAATTGTAATGTGTTTTTTTTTTATATATATCAAAGATGGATAGAGGAGAGCTCAACCTGCCAGTTAACCCAGTAAAGGGCAGCAGAGGGACACAAAATACAGTATCAAGCATCTTTTTACAGCAATACAATTCTTCATTTTACAATGTCATAAAAATGCGGTAAAAAAAGATGACACTGTAAATTTCCTTCTCACCCCCAGTCTTTGCGACCATGACAACAGCCCAGTGAACTTTCGTTCATGCGTGATGCCCAGAGACTGTAAAGTGTCTGATTGGTCACAGTGGAGTCCATGTTCAAAGACGTGTCGGACATCTGACCAATCGCCTGGCTTCAGAATCAGGAGCCGCAGCCTGGAGAGAGCAGCCATTGGTGGAGGAGAGCCATGCCCCGCCCTGGAGGAAAAAGCAAACTGTAATGTTTTGGAAGACACTCTGCCACTGTGCCCAAGGTAAAGAGACAGCATTGCCAGAATTGTGCATCCAAATCTTTTCAAATGTTGTAGTTCTTAAACTCAACATTAAAAAATAATTCACCATGACTTTGTGAATGATTCCTCCATGCCTGTTTAATTTCTTAAAAAAATTGACCACATAACTTTGAATCAAATGTTACTCTACATTTTTTTTTTTTTTTTTGATAATCCGTTTAGCTTGGAGTTATGTTACAATATAGAAGAAAAGATATGTTGCTACTTCAGTTTCATTGTGACTTTGAAAAGACTGAATAGATGACTCTTTAATTTGACTTCAAATTAATGTATTTTAATTTGCTGGAAATACAGGTTTGAGTGGAGGGTGACCAATTGGAAACCATGCCAGGTGACCCCACTTTTGAGTCAGCAGGACCATCGCCATAACAATAGCAGCATTCTGTGTGGACGTGGGATCCGGACCCGAGAGGCATATTGTGTCAGGATCCATGACAACACAGTACCATCCCAAAGTAAGAACTCTGTTTTTAGAGTCAGCTATGGATTATTAACATAGAAATACCATTGAGTTATGTTTTCAGATTACATTTAGTTTTTGTACAATGGTAGTATCACAGTATTATTTGATATCAGCCTATTCTTGAGCCAAGATGACTAGGTAGCATCACACGTGCACTACTTTTTTTTCTTTTTAAAACATATCAAAGTTTCCACAAAAATATTAAGCAGCACATTGATAATACACAATGTATTTTGTAAATCAGCATATTAGAATGATTTCTGAAGGATCATGTGACACTGAAAACTGGAGTAATGATATTGAAAATTTAAATTGAATTAATTACAATTTAAAATATATTAACATAGAACAACAATTATTTTAAATTGTAATAATATTTCACAATATTGCTGTTTTACTGTATTTTTTAAATGAATGCAGCCTTAATGAGCAAAAACATTCAAGAATCTTACAGACACCAAACTTTTTAATGTTTTACTGTATCATTCACAAAGAAGTCGATTCTAGTATGCATTGAAATAAGCTCAGTGGCAAACAAAGTCAAGTTTAGTTGTTTAGACGTATGTGTCATTCAGTACAAACATGTATTGATAAAAAGGTTTCAACCTAATTGCAAAATTCTACCTAGTAATTGTGTGTATTATATAGTTTTATGCTTATTAGAGTATTGTGTTGATAGCTTAGCAACAAGAAGAGTGTAAATTTGTGGCCTATGAAGCGCGATCCAAGTCATTTATAAGATTCCATTTCAATGAGGATGATTTTTTGGTTTTTAATAATATGTCCATCTCGCGTTACAATAAGCAAATGTTGTGGGGCAAAAAGATTTTCTAGATTGATTTCATTTTATTTAATCCGTCATTGGCTGTTGAGTCTCAGGGCACAAGGCTAAGGGGGAGATTTAGTTTCCTCTGCATTTCTGTTCTTTGATTTAAATGGTAATCTGTGGCCACACAGTGAGAAAGACGGATTTGAATTACATTTATTTTTGTGCAAGCTTCTGTTAGATCTTTAAAAATGCATTTCATACAGTTTAGAAAATAAACCACTTTTTATGGTAAATCTCTCTCTGTTTTTTATTATTAGTCAATCGGCCTGTTGGCAGGAACTTGTGCACTGTGCCTTTACCGCTATTGGCTGAGTCTTGCTTCATTCCCTGTCAGAAACATTGTCCCCTCACGCCTTGGTCACCCTGGGGACCCTGTCTCCATGACAACTGTTTGGAACCTCAAGGAAGAAGAGGTGAGAGACGAAAACATCCCATCAAACCAGATCGCACACATCCAAATCTAAATCACACACTCTGTCCTTGGTTTCTTCTCTCAGTAATGTAAATCATGTGTGAATATCAGATGTGGCGTATTTCTGACCCTAAGCTGTGGTGCCGCCTACTCAGTGAGGCAACAGTGACGGGACAGCTGTATTCCTCTATTTAGACTCGCTATAAATGCCTTTTTCTTTATATTCCGTTTTCTATTTCTTCTCTCTATCCCTTAATGTGCATATATATTTGGCCACGATATTTGACTGTTGCGCTGCTTATTTTGCCAGAGTGTGGGAACAGTATCTGTAAAAATGTTGGCATTGAGAATGTTTCTGTTTGAGTCATCGCTGATAGTTCTTTTCCTTTGTTAATTTGCATGCGTACACCTCACCTACAGGTTTCAGGGTGAGAGCTCGTTCTGTAATTAATGAGTCTTGGGTGGAGTCTGACAGTTGCCCTCACGTCAGCGAAGCGATGACCTGTGATGACCCCGTCTTCTTCCAGTGGCAAGTGACATCGCAGGGGCCCTGTGTTTCACAAAATGGATCGTGTGGCCCAGGATTCCAAGAACAGACTCTGGAGTGTTTGATCGCCACAGGTATGCAGCTTACTGTTTCCTTAACAGTTGACCTAAAACTGAAAAGTCTGTCATTATCTTCTTACCGTCATGTCATTCCAAACCTGTAGACTTACTTTCGTTCATGGAACACAAAAGGAGTCACTTTGTAGAATGTCCAATATGCTCTTTTCCATACAAAGAAACTAAAAAAAGCACCCTAAAAGTGTCATGCAGTCCATATGATTTGTATATTTCATGTCATTAAAATGTTATGTTGCCAGGCTTTTAAACATAAATGTTGTAACAATATGTACATCATTACATACAATCTTTTTTGCATTTTATATGCTAAAATCAGTATTTTTACAGCTCCTATAAAAAAAATAAAAAAATAAATGACCTGATTGATTATGAAAGGACCAATGACGTTTGATGTAACTGACATCAGTTCTGGTGTGCTGAGTCTTGAGATGCCATATTTGAATGTATGCAAATGAGAATGTTTTCAGGAAGTAGCAAAACAATTGTATGGCTTCAGAAGAATATAGTGAGGCAAATGTGCCACTTTTATGCTTTATGGGCTATACTTGTATATTGTTTGTTGTCATTTTTGGAGCCTAACATCCCCCATACACTACCAATTAGAGTTTTGGTGCCAATAGGATTTTTTGTTGTTATTGTTGATGTTGTTCTTTGCTTTTACTCAGCAAGGAACCATTAACTTTTTAACCATTTCTAATGTTACAACATTTATTTTTCAAATAAATGTTGTTCTTTTGAACTTTCTATTTAGATTAAAGAATCTTGAAAAGCTGTTTACAACATTGATAATGTTTCTTGAACAGCAAATCAGCCTAACAGAATGATTTCTGAAGGATCATGTGACACTGAAGACTGGAGTAATGATGCTGAAAATTCAGCTTTGCATCACAGGAATAAATTGCATTTTAAAAATATATTAAAATACAAAACATTTATTTTAAATTGTGTTAATATTTCACAATATTGCTGTTTTTACTGTATTTTTTAACAAATCAACATGTAGCCTTAAACTTATTTTAAAAACATTTAAAAATCTTACTGACCCCAAACATAGGCATTGTAGACATTTTGCAAAAAATCTCAAGAAAAATCATTCTGAAAAACTGCATGAAGGTAATTAAATAAGGACAGCATTTAAAGAACTATCCCTTTAATTATCTTTCTCAATCCCATCATTCTTCACCTTCATCCCTCTAATTACTTTCAACCTTCTGTTATCCCCATCCTCAAACTCTTCAGCGATTAGTTATTTTTACTCACATAAGCAAATGATCAGCTATCTTTTAATCTCCTCTCCTCCCGGCGGGTATGTGGCATATTTCTTATCTGTATTCTGTGCTTCTCATTGAGATGAGTTTGAGATGCAGTTTTGACACACAACTGCCTAGGAGCCTTAGGTGTCCTCTAAGGTCTTTCATTGTAATGTCACTCATTCACATCAAGTGCCAGCATGTGTGTTGTCCAACAGTAGTAAGTATGTAAGTGGTCTTAAGGGGTTTACAACTGTATGTGAAATATGTCCGTTTGTGGCTAGGCAGTCGTCAGGCATGGCTGGATGCAGAGTTGGATGCAACTTTACTTCACAACATTCCAAAGCATAATATTGTACTTTTTACTGCACTACGTTTCATATTAAATATCATTTAATACTTAATTACATTAGTAATCTATTACTTTCTTACTTTTACTCAAGTAAAAGTAATTCAAAGATTTACTTGAGTACAAGAAAGTACTACATTTTTTATGTTCTTAAGTATTAAAGGTAAAACAAACAACAACTTTTATGAAAGGAAGTGCAGTAAAAAGTATGACATTATGCTTTGGAATGCAGTGAAGTAAAGTTTTCCAAAGAAAACCACTCTGATAAACTACAGATACTTTTTAAATTTACTTGAGTAAAGTAAAAATACTTCACTACTATCCGCTTCTGGCTGGATGCGGTGGAGCTGGAATTTTACATCCGACATACATATCTGCATTAAACCTGACAGCATCATCTTCCCAGCATGCACTTGGAATGTTCTACAAAATGCAAAGTGAAGCTGAAATGCCAAAGCCATTAAAGCTGAAGTGCAGCTGACTTAATGTGATAATGTATTCTTGCTGGAGATTTGAGTTGTTCCCACAATAACATTAGATAAAAAAGAAAACTGAACATCCCAGCTGTTCAATGTGAGTTTATAAATCATACACTAGATTTTTACATTTTCTGATGAAAATTTAGTTGGGGTTTCTGTACTGCCATGATGATAAAGTACAATCCCGTATGATATATATATATATATATATATATATATATATATGTGTGTGTGTGTGTGTGTGTGTGTGTGTGTGTGAGTGAGTGAGTGAGTGAGTGAGTGAATGAATGAATGAATGAATGATGAATGAATGAATGAATGAATGAATGAATGATGCATTTATATACTTCAGTCTTCAGTGTCACATGATCCTTCAGAAATCATTCTAATATGCTGATTTGCTGCTCAAGAAACATCCAACTTAAACATATCTTGAAATACACTTAATATACTTAAAGTTGTTTCAAAATAATACATTTAATATGCCCTTAGTATAGTATAATTTAAATATAGTAAGTATGTCTGAAAAAGCACAATTTAAATGTATTTCTTTTTCACCTGGGAAGGGCCAGGGGGGCAATTTGGCCAGGACAACGGGGATACACCCCTACTCTTTACGAGAAGTGCCATGGGATTTTTAATGACCAGAGAGTCAGGGCCTCGGTTTAACATCTCATCCGAAGGACGGTGCTTTTTACAGTAAAGTGTCCCCGTCACTATACTGGGGCATTAGGAACCACACAGACGTGTGTGTGCGTGTGTGTGCGTGTGTGTGCGTGTGTGTGCGTGTGTGTGCGTGTGTGTGCGTGTGTGTGCGTGTGTGTGCGTGTGTGTGCGTGTGTGTGCGTGTGTGTGCGTGTGTGTGCGTGTGTGTGCGTGTGTGTGCGTGTGTGTGTGTGTGTGTGCGTGTGTGTGCGTGTGTGTGCGTGTGTGTGCGTGTGTGTGCGTGTGTGTGTGCTAGTTTTGATCACATTACTATGCATTTGCTATTCAATGTTGAATGGTTGCTATAGGAAATTGCTTATTGGTCTTAGCAAAAAGCTCAAAGTGTAGTTTTTGCAATGGCCAGACATGGTTCATAGCTTCATTTACAAAAGTTATCCCTCCAGTTTCTGTGATCTGACTGCAAGTTCGATGTTTATGAAGTAGCATGCTATTGAATTCTGCTGTCTATCAGCAGTCCTGCAGTTCTGGCGTGCTATAATGCACTTTTTAAGGCTCTAGGTAGATAATCACTCTGGGAAATTGCTTCTTCTAACAGTAAAAATAGGTGAAAAAATCTCCCTGTCTGCCATGTGAAAAGAAAATGAAATAAACCCTTATAACGCAACAGGAAAGTGGTGATTACAGGGGTCATAAAAATACATATTAAGAGCTGTGCATCTTCAGATGAGACAGTCTCTTTAAAAAAGAGCTCTGTTTGTGCATTTATATCTTAGGCAACGAATACAGTTCAGAGAGATTGATTTTTAAGGCCTAACATCAATTGGAGAAACGTTGCCCTTCCTGCATCTGAGATGTAATGAAGAAATGAACTATTGCGGCTCAATATCTGATTCTCAGAGGAGAGTCTGTCCAGACCAGTTAGGATTATTACTCGCCTTTTATATTTGTTCTTTTCTCTCACAAACAACCTGAAGAGCATGTTCTACTAGTTGATTCTGTGCTTGCGTATATGTGTCCATTGTTCTTTCCAATCTCACAAATAAAAAGATCTGTGAGATTGTTTTGCATATGCGAGTTGATCTTTCCTCACTGAGTTAGAAGTTAAAAATGTAACTTTATTTTCTTTTCTTTTTTCTTGTTCAAAACATTTACTCAAATAAATGTGGTTAAAATTATGCTCATTACAAGCAAAAGCTGAGCCTACTTTTTATAATTATGCCTTGGACTGATTTTTCCCCATTTTAAGCATAAAACTAACAACATTTAGTGAGATTAATGTTTAAAAAAATAAGAAATCGCAGCTGAAATGTTCTTTCCTTCTTATGAAATTGCCACTGAAATGTTCTTTCCTTCTTGGTATTTATTTTTATTTATTTATTTATTTTGCAGTGAAGCAGTTAGGACTCTTTAGAGTATTTTCCATAGTGAACTGAGTGAAGTTTAGCGCTAATGTTTTACTGCACCCTTAATTATCAGATAATTATTTTTAAGCTGTCTGTTCATTTAAAAAGTGCCTTAATGTTGTCGAATCGTGGTCTTTGAGAAAAGAATAGAGCAATCAGAGTGCTATTAAACATCTTATTTGCATATTATTCTACTTTAATTAAAGAAAAGTGATTGTTAGGTGCATGATGAGGAAACCGGAATTTTCCTGTGCTTAAAACAAGCCATGATCATTATTTCAATGTTCTTATTTTGTTTCTTGGCAGTACATTTAATTGCATATTTCCTTTGCTTGTATTCGAAGAAGATGTTAATTAAATATACTTGTTTATAGGGAAAGAATAAGTGTTATTCAAAAAAGAAAATGGGAAAAGATTTATGCAGTATTATTCAGTATAAAACATTATACAGTATGTCGATATAAAAAAAAAAAAAGAAAAACACTGAGAAAAGGGACTTTTTTTTTCCTGATTAGATGCATTTAACAGAAATGTCTGCTTTCCTCTTTGCATTATAGGTGATCCAGTCCCTAATGATCAGTGTTTAGGAGATCCTCCTCCAGTCCGGCAGACATGTGAGATGCCCTGTCCTGGGGACTGTGTAATGGGACACTGGAGCCCCTGGACTTCCTGTTCCCAGTCCTGCTCCAGTAAACACCAAGAGGGAAAACAAAGTCGCTCACGTCTTGTTCTGGCTCTTCCTGGAAAGTGTGAGTTCGGATTGAACATTTGGTTCACAAGCATTTGGTTTGTGCAGCATAAATAAGATACCAGGCCAAGTGATTAGGGCACAAGTTGAGCTCAGAATTTCATGCACATCACATTTTCATTATGGTAAAGATGATGATGATATGGTTATGTCTTGTCAAGTTTTGAGAACACTCAAAGAGGATAAATAATAAATACACAAAGCACAAATTATGAAAACGTCTTGGAAATGTAACACTTCCAGCTGTTGCAGAAAAACTGGGTACAGCAGCCCTCACATACTGGGCTTTATTAAAGCCCTTCTTTGAGACTCTTTCCATTTAATTATTCAAATGCCTCTTTTTAAACTGATTTGCCCTGAGTCCAAACCTCTAATCCCCATTTTAAAATGATGTTCTATTAGTCTTTGTCCTGCCATCCCCTTCTTTTATGCTGGTCCCCATAAAGCAGGTCTTTCCCATGAATTATAGATTATTTCTTTATGACACATTCACCAGGGACATATCCTTTGTTTGACCCCTCAAACAGATGGCCCTCCATCCTTATATATGTGTGGGTGTGTGTATACACGTTATTTATACATTTTGTTAAAAATCCTTTTTTTAAAGAAAAATCTTGAGCTCACCCAGGCTGCATTTATTTGATCAAAAATACAGCAAAAACGGTTATATTTAATTATATTACAATTGCAATAGTCATTAAAATGTTTATTTTTATATTTTAAATGTAATTTATTCACAGAATAATAAAAAAAATTTTTAGCATTCATTACCCTAGGCTTCAGTGTTACATGATCCTTCAGAAATAATTCTTATATGCTAATTTGCTGCTGTGAATCACACATTTTTTCTGGATCCTTTGATGAATAGAAAGTTTAAAAGAACAGCGTTTGTATCACTTTTGAATAATTGAATGTCCTTGCTGAATAAAAGTAATAATACATTTTTTTTTAAATCTTACTGACCTCCAAACTATGAATATGTATATAGACAGTGTGATATATGAATCTGTTGAATATGCACAGCTAATGATCGATATGTATATACAGTATAATAATATTCTGGATGGCTAATAAATTACTCGATGATGCCATATTAAATCAATGTGCAGTATTTTTAGTGCACAGTAGTTATAAATAATTGCACAGTAGTTGTTGCTATATTGGCCGGTTTGGGGTGTAAAAAATACCTTTTTTTCTGGTTATAGATGGAAAGCCATGCCCTCCGGCCCCTAAGCTGGAGCAGTGGAGACCCTGTGGCTCACACTCATGCACAGTATACTACTGGGATACTTCACCTTGGGATCCCTGTATGCCAAACACCATCACAGACGAGAGTGAAGGTAACAGCACAACTCCGCAGATGGAGAATGATGCCACCTGCGGTACAGGGGTACAGATGCGCCAAGTCACATGCAGGAGAGCTGGGAATGGACATGTGCTGCCAAAACGGTAAGGAACCTCAAAATCTTTTATCCTAAATTCTGTGTAGAACACCATACAGGTAGTCTCATACTGGAATATATTTTAGGTGTCCTGAATCCTCTCGTCCTGACTCAATCCGGTCTTGTCCTTTACCTTGCAAAATTGATTGCATCGTCACACCTTTTAGCGAATGGAGTGCCTGTCCCACTTCCTGTTTATCAGGTAAACTTGTTGTCCCCAACAGCATGTCCTAACCAGACAAAACTTGACAAGTTTGAACTTCATGTTTTATCTCTCAATACTGTGGATTTCTTTGTTTTTCTAGTAAATGCTACTGCACCAACCCAGTCCCGTCACAGGATCATCATCCAGAGACCTGCTAATGGAGGTCAAGAGTGCCCCGATACTCTTTTTGAGGAGAGAGAATGTGATCCACCCCCACTGTGCCCAACTTACAGGTAAAGAGAGAAATTATTTCATAATTGGAATGTTTATGATAAATGGCAAAAAAGTTGGATAAGCCTGGAAAGACCCAACAAGTTATCTAGCAGTCAACAATGTTGTATACAAGATATACAAACATTTACAACATATACAAAATAAAATGAATCATATTTCTTATATGCTGACTGTTTGGTGTTGTTGTTTCAAAGTTCATAGACTGCTGTTCAAAAGTTTGGTGTTGGTAACTTTTTTTTTTTTTTAAAGAAGTCTCCTATGCTCACCAATGCAGCATTTATTTGATCAAAATACAGTAAAAAAACTGTAATATTGTAAAATATTCTTATAATTTAAAATAACTGTTTTCTATTTTACTATATTTTAAAATATGATTTATTCCTGTAATACTAAATTCAGCATCATTACTCCAGTCTTCAGTGTGACATGATCATAAATTATTCTAATATGCTGATTTGATGCTCAAGAAACATTTCTTATTATTATCAGGTTTGAAAACAGTTGTGCTGCTTAGTATTTTTCCCTTTTTTTAAATTTTTTTTTTTTTTTCATTGTATTTATTTATTTATTTTAAATTGTGATGCATTTTTTCCAAGATTCTTTAATGAAAGGAAGTTAAAAAACAACATTTATTTGAAATAGAAATATTTTGTTATGCTATAAATGTTATTACTTTCACCTTTGATCAATTTAATAAAACCATACATTTTGATTAATAGTGTACAACAAAGCTACATATAGATCATGATGTAAAAATCTGGTGTAAAAAACTTAATATCATCATCAGTAGCTTATAAGTGATTTGTTGTCATGAAAAATCCAAACTGTGTATACATAAATGCAAACTGAACTTTAAATATGATTTTTCTCATTTTTATATTTTTTTGTTTAGTTGAAACTAGAATATTCTTAAAAATTAGGAAAAACAATTCATATAAAAAATAAATAAAGTTTTAAAAAGTACCCTTTAAAATGTTTAGAGCATTTTTTAAGATCCTGTCCTTTAAGACAGAAAAATACCCAAATGTAATCAAACATGTGGTGTTAAAGGGGTCATATGATGCTTTTTTAAAGATCATTATTTTGTGTATTTGGTGTAACAGAATATGTTGACATGCTTTAATGTTCAAAAAACACATTATTTTTCAAATGCTGTACATTATTGTAGGTCCTCTATGCCCCGCCTCTCTCAAACGCTTCATTTTCTACAAAGTCCCTCCTTCCGACAAGCGCAGTCTGCTCTGATTGGACAGCTGACCCAGTGCATTGTGATTGGCTGAACACCGCAAGCACTCGTCGGAAATGTAACGCCCCTTACCATAATCGCGAGCTTCATCTTTCAAAATAAATGTAAAGACAGAGCCCGAAAGGGGAACAGAGTCGCGTGACAGACAACAAAGTGATGAAGCTGGTATGTGTTTGTGATGTGACCCCCCCTCTCTCTTGCACAGTATTGCCAAAGCATTGTCCATTACATGAATAAACAATTATATAATACATAAACAAAACAACAATAGATATGTAAAATAATTAAATAAGTACGTGTACTTTCTTTTTTTCTTTTTTCATCTATGCACAATCAGCTTGTAACACTCCAAAGAGAAAGGAAAACTTGAAATCGCATCATATGACCCCTTTAAACATGGTAATGTGTATCACTACTAGATGTGCCAATAAAATACAAAATGTTCATAAGGTATCACTGGATGTAAGCCAGACACCGCAACATGTTTTCTGTGCACTGATGTTTCCTGGCAGATGGCAGACCCACCGCTGGCATCAGTGCATTCTGGTAGCTGATTCGGTGAGGCAGGCTGTGGGTGGGCCCGCAGAGGCATGCGGTATTGGCCTAGAGACAAGAGGTATGTGACAGATTAGGATCTCTGTATGATTTAAACTTTTATTAGGAAAGTTCTGCAAAACCGGGGTTACTGTAGGACGATAACTTATCTAAGAGATTCAGAGGGGCTTCTTTGCTGCCTGAAGGTTTATTTCCTTGCAATTTTCCCCATACTCTCCCTTCTTATAGAACGTTGTCAGAATGTCAGAAAGGACACACAGCATGGTGTGACATCTGACATCTCCGTCCACGGGCCCTTTTTAAAATATCCTGCTGGTGCTTCATCTAAATTGAAAGGTGTTGGCCTATCAAGATACAGCGAGGATCCTTTCAAAGTGTGGTTTGGAAAGTGAGAAGAGTATTTCTCAGCAAATAAATGATTCCCTCAAGATGCGCACAGTGGGCTTCATTTAGCAAACATGAGCAGAATGATTATCTATGTACATTTTTTGTAAAATTATTCTTAAATTATTTAGTGGAACAATTTGCACAAGATGGTTTTACGAACGTTTTACACTCATTTGTTCTGCTCCTCATTGAGAACGAATGAGGCCCAGTATTTTACAGCAGGCTCCAAAATGTATTTGTACTAGGGATGTGCATCTCATGACTCAGGCCGATACGATACGCATCTCGATGCATAGCTAACGATACATTAAAGATACATATGAAGCAGCTACCGATCCGATGCGATGCGATACGATTCACCCCTGTTACGATGCAGTGTGATCCGATTTTGGAATGGGGTATGAGTGGTTATGAACGAATGAATGAAACGCATTTGTCCGCGTTTCACTCTGTCTCGAATCGCGCTCGCGGAAAGCGCTCGAGAAACAGTCTCTTTCGCTGCCCGGTACACTTTCAACTCATTTTTTAGTCTCGAGCAAGACTGTACGACATTCCATTACATGATTTGACAGATTTTTACATAGAAAGGGTGACAGCGCACCGCATTAAAAGAAATGATCATTCATGTTTTCATAACCGCTGGCCAAATTCAAAAACGAAACTAAAATTAAATCATCTTTGAGAGCAAGGGGGCCCCCTGGTGTTTTGTGGGCCCTATGCAGCTTGCGTATTTTGCGTATAGGGAGGATTGGCTCTGGCTGTACCATTTATAGTTTGCAGAACAGATAGCAGAACATTAGAACATTACAATCTAAATTGCTTTTTAAATCATTAAAATAACTAAATTAAAAGTTAAAATAACTTAATTAAAAATGAAAATAATAATAAAGCAAATGACTATATTTTAACTGCTATAAGAAACACACACTTTAATAGCTTACATTTGAATTACCTATTACAATAGGTCCTTTACAGTTACTGCTATCATAAAAATACACTTATATGTAGGTTTAAAATTCTACAAAAGACACATTTAATGTCCAACAACAAATATTTTAGCAAAATGTTTTGACATAAATTTTACTCGGAATTATTGCACTCCTATTCGATTGCGCTCTGTCTGTTTAGCGTTCATGCGCGCCGCAGCGCTCGTTGCTCTCGCGTAAGCCTCACCCACTCCTGACAGCAAAATGTATATGTTTGCATGACTTTCTAATATTTACAGATGAAGAATATACCTGTGACACACATGTCTGTTATGCACTGAGGAGAACACAACGTCTCGAATGCTTTAAACAGTGCAGATATATTTGCTGTTAGCCATGGTGGATCGATTTGATCTATGATCGACATTAAGGGGTGCTTAAGAATAAGCGTGCACAAATTAGTGAGATTGTGTGTGAGATTGTGTGAACTTAATTTGTTGTTTATGGAACCTCTTTAGCCCCGATTGATCTGTTAGGTTATTTCAAGTCATGTTTTGGACTTTAATCCCCGCTTTTCCTAAGGTCTCCGTGGTGTTGTGATGCGTCATATTTACGCAGCAGAAGTGGTGCAGAGAACACGCTTGAGAACAGTTTAGAGAGGAGAAATCAATCTACATATAAAATATTGGTCACTTTCTAAATAATAAAAGTATAGCGCATCCACTAGTAATTATATATAAATAAATATTTTTTTACCGATGCAAATATGTTAGAACATAGAAATGATGCATCGCGATACAAATGCCACACAACTAAAACAAGTCGCAACACAACGGAAACAAGCCACAACACAACAGAAACAAGCCGCAACACAACGGAAAAAAGTCGCAACACAACAGGAACAAGTTGCAACACAAGGGAAATAAGCTGCAACACAACGGAAACAAGTCGCAACACAACGGAAACAAGTCGCAACACAACGGAAACAAGTCGCAACACAACGGAAACAAGTCGCAACACAACGGAAACAAGTCGCAACACAACGGAAACAAGTCGCAACACAACGGAAACAAGTCGCAACACAACGGAAACAAGTCGCAACACAACGGAAACAAGTCGCAACACAACGGAAACAAGTCGCAACACAACGGAAACAAGTCGCAACACAACGGAAACAAGTCGCAACACAACGGAAACAAGTCGCAACACAATGGAAAAAAGTCGCAACACAACAGGAACAAGTTGCAACACAATGGAAAGAAGCTGCAACACAACGGAAACAAGTTGCAACACAACGGAAACAAGTTGCAACACAACGGAAAGAAGTCGCAACACAACAGGAACAAGTTGCAACACAATGGAAACAAGCTGCAACACAACGGAAACAAGCTGCAACACAACGGAAAAAAGTCGCAACACAACAGGAACAAGTTTCAACACAATGGAAACCAGTCGCAACACAACGGAAACAAGTTGCAACACAATGGAAACAAGTCGCAACACAACGGAAACAAG
>NW_015540851.1:54373-63675 GCF_001515605.1 Sinocyclocheilus anshuiensis | reverse complement strand
CCAACACAACGGAAACAAGCGGCAACACAACGGAAACAAGCTGCAACACAACGGAAACAAGCCGCAACACAACGGAAACAAGCCGCAACAGAACGGAAACAAGTCGCAACACAACGGAAACAAGTTGCAAAACAACGGAAACAAGTCGCAACACAACAGAAACAAGTCGCAAAACAACGGAAACAAATCGCAACACAACGGAAACAAGTCACAACACAATGGAAAAAAGTCGCAACACAACAGGAACAAGTTGCAACACAATGGAAAGAAGCTGCAATACAACGGAAACAAGCTGCAACACAATGGAAAGAAACCGCATCACAATGGAAACAAGCTGCAACACAACAAAATTAGTCGTATGCGTTGTGTTGTGGTGATTTTATTGTGTTGTGGAGATTTCATTGTGTTGTGCACTGCTTGGCCACTATATTTAAGGGATAGTTCACCCAAAAATGACAATCTGTCAAAAGTGTCCAAAAATGGTATTCTACTTAGAGCACTATAGCTATTATTTAACATCTTTTCCCTCTCTGTCATGTTTTCAGAGGTAACGTGTGTTGGTGCGGATGATTCTCCAGCAGATATGACAGACTGTGTGAAGTGGGTTGGACTGATGCCCATCCCGGTGAGGGAATGTCGTGTGCCATGCAGAGATGAATGTAGCTTCACGTCCTGGAGCAGATTCAGCCAGTGTCAAGGCTGTGGAAGTTGGCGCACTCGTTCCCGATCTCTGATAGGTAACATGTTCAACCATAAACTATTCTAATTATCAAAATGTTTTCCGAAAGCACACGCACCATCCAAGGTCCTCTTCCATTCAAACTCTCAGGTCGTAGTAAGAAGCACTGGAGATGCCAACAGGAGGAGTCGTTTCCTCTGCTGGAGAAAGAAGCCTGTCCTTGTTCTGAATTTCACACCCAGCCTCAGGGTCCCTGGTCTCCTTGTTTGCTCTCACCAGCAAAGAACATTGCTGGCCATCCTTTCATCCAAGGAGTTTCCCACCAAAGCCAAAAAGCAGTCCAAGGCTGGCGAGCTCAGAGGAAGAACAGCGAGTGTGGGCACGGAAAGCGTTTCAGAGCTCTTGCCTGTCTGGATCACATGGGACGATTGGTGGAGCCAACTCTCTGCAGCAGCCCTGGTGATGCTTTCTTTCAAAAACCTAAAATAAAAATGTGTGTGTGTAAATTATTTAGGCTAAATTACCTTTAAACTATTATATTTTTTAATCAATCTATACTCCATGCCCCATGATGACAAAGCAAAAAACTGATTTGTGATTACTTAGCAAAGGATCTGAAGACTTACACTGCTGTCAAACGATTTTTAATAAGTATTAATAACAATATTATAAATGTAACTATAAGTGTCCTTATAATGCGGGTATAGGTGTTGTTGTGTCTTTATAAATATATTTATAGAATAGTAATACTTACCTATAAATAATTATAAAGGGGGCTATAAATCATTATAAGCATGGGCTTCATAGAAAGTGTTACCGAAGTTTCTTATGGTCATCAAAGCTGTGTCTATTTGATCAAAAATACAGAAAAAAAAAATTAATTTTGTGAAATATTATTACAATTTAAAATGACAGTTTTCTGTTTTAATATATTTTAAAATATAAGTCATTCCTGTGAAGCAAAGCTGAATTTTCAGCATCATTACTCCAGTCTTCAGTGCCACATGATCCTTCAAAAATCATTCCAATATGCTGATTCATGATCAGTGTTGGAAACAGTTGTGCTGTTTCTATTTCTATTTCTTGGGACCTGTGGTTCTTTTTTTCAGGATTCTTTGATAAATAAAAAGTTAAAAGAACAGTGTTTATTCAAAATATAAATTTTGTGTTACAATATACACTACTATTCAAAAGTTTGGAGTCATTTATTTTACTGGAGTCAGTCATATTTAAAAAAAAATAAATTAATACTTTTATTCAGCAAGGATGAGTTAAATGAATAAAAAGTGATAGTAAAGACTTATATTGTTAGAAAAGATTTCTATTTTGAATAAGTGCTGTTCTTTTTAACTTTTTTTAACTTTTTTGTTTTGTAGTATTATCATTTATATTGTATATTCCATGTACTGTATCTCTAAGGAAGTGTATGCTGTTACAGGATTTGAAGAGGAATCATGTCATGTACCCTGTTCTACGGACTGTAAGCTGAGTGAGTGGTCGAATTGGTCTGCCTGCAGCGCCTCCTGTGGTGGGGGTGTAAAAGTTCGCTCTCAGTGGCTACGAGAAAAGCCTTTCAATGGAGGTCGACCCTGCCCAAAACTCAATTACAAAAATCAGGTGAGAATGATTGTTCACTTCAACTTCTACTTCATTGATCTTGTAAGAAATGAAGAAACTAATTAGTCCAAATAAGACGCGAGTTGTTCTGAGAACTTAAAATATCCAGAGACCTTTAGCTATTATTGATAATAGAGCTGTTGAGTCTATTTAAATTAGCCTCGAGGAAAATCGCCTGCTGTGAAATTATACATGCCCACACTTGTATGCTTAAATTATATGTGTTCATAAATTCATAAGTACTGTATCTTCATCTGTGTTTTGGAGTCACAGAGGACAAAGCAGTGTGTGTAAACCTACTGTATAATTTATTATTCATTTGGCCTGGCTTTGAGGGTCTTCCCCAGGCTTCCCAGTTTGAGCTGTTTCCACAATGTTTCTCAACCACATTCTGTTCTAGTAAGACAAGACTGGAGAAGATCAAGACCTCCAGGGACTGAACCTCTTATCCCCCTGCTTTTGGCTCTTTTTTCCTTTTATTTCACTCTCTTTATTTTATATTCCATCAGGACAGGTCAAGAAACATTAAAGTTTCATCTGTCTGAAGTGGAGTCAGCAAGCATTTCCTTCAGCTCAGTTTCTCTCATATAAATGAAACACTAAATAACTAAATCAACTCTATGGTTGGGGCGAACATGTTCTAATAGAAACTAATGGAAAATCTTTCCTTTCTTTTTCTGTCCCTTTCTCCTATTCTTTTCCCCCTTTCTTTCCCTTTTTCCTATTCCATCTTTGTTTACTTTCTTTTACATTACTTTTACTTTCCTCTTCCTCCTCCTCCGCTTTCACCTTTCTTTCTGCTTTCTTTCTTTTAATTTCCTTTCCCTTCTTTTCCTATTGCTTTCCTTTTTCCACTTCCTTTCCGTTTCTTTACTTCTTTAATTTCTTTCCCTTTCCTTTCCTTTTTTTTTTATTCCTTATTCATTTGCTTTGCTTTACTTTCCCTTCCCTTTTTCATTTCACCTTTCCTTCCCTTTTTCCTGTTCCATCTTTCTTTTATTTTTTTTCCCTATTACTTTAATTTTCTCTCTCCCTTTCAATTACTATTCTTTCTATACATTCCATTTCCTTTCACTTTTGTTTCCTTTCCATTTCCATATTTGTTTAAATCCCTTTCTTTCCTTGTTCATTTGCTTCGTTTGCTGTATTTCCCCTTCCCACTCCTTTCATTTCCCCGTTTATTTTCATTTCCTTTCTCTTTTCTTTCTTCTTTTCTTTTCCCCATTAATTTTCCTCTTCCTTTTATATCATTTTCTTCCTGCATCCATTCCATTTCCCCTTTTCTTTGCTTTTCCTTTCTTTTTCCCATTCCATTCCTTTAATTTTCTATTTCTGCTTCCTTTCCCTTTCCCCATTCTTTGAATTCCTTTTTATTTCCTTTTCATTTCCTCGCTTTTCATTCATTTGCTTTACTTTTCCTTTCCACGTCTTTCCAAACCTTTTGTGGTTTTGCTGCTGATCATGTTCTGCTGATTTGAATATATACAAAGGCTCAGGTGAGTACACTAGAGAATTATGTTTTCGTGTGTGAATGTGTTTATAATATTTTGTCTTTAAGTGTATATGTCTGCTTGTATAACCATTTGCATGCTGTATTTTTTCTGTATATTCTTGTATACACAGAGACACACAAAACACACACTTGTGTGCATGCTGCCATAAATAAAAACATAGCTATCTTGTCTGTGAGCAGGTGTCTGAGGTACTGCCCTGTTACTCTGACTGCAGTCAGTATGTGTGGGAAGTGGAGTCCTGGTCCATGTGTGTGCTAAACCCACCAAACAATCTCACGAACGCTGAACCGCCCCAGCCTGTGTGCGGAGAGGGCTTCCGGACCGGCAAAATCCGGTGAGCTTATCACAGAGAGCCTTCAAATAAGCAAATAATCTCAGAAGTCATCAAAAAAAGTTTAAAAGAGTGTCTTTTAAAATGTCCCCATTCTGCCAGAGAACAGCAGCACAATATATTGTGTTTTACCTGTGTGGTACAATGATAAAACTCCTGTGTGTGTTGAGCAAAATTGTCTCATAAGTCAGCGTTCAAAACCGAGGAGAGGTCACAACAGTGCCAAACAGATTCATGGGGTCATAACTCTGCTTCTTAAAGATAAGTAAGGTCGTAACTCTGCCCTTCAGACTAAAGTGAGGTCACGGAAACCATGGGTAATGTTATAACTAAACAACGTTTTCTGGTTGAATTTGCGCTCTCACCCTGATTTTCTTTGCTTAGGAGGTGCCTAGACGTCTGAATTTTAGGCTCGTAATGGTTCAGTTTAAACGATAAAAGATAACATTTGTTTGTCTCCGTCCTGAAGCTGCTTGAAAAGGGGAGGAGAAAACCAGGATGAGGTTGTGGATGACTCACTGTGTGACCAGGAGGAAAAGCCAATCACAGTCGAGACCTGTCTACTGCCGTGCCCCGCCCACTGTGTGACATCAGAGTGGAGCCAGTGGACCAAATGTACCGTGGTCAGTTTGACTGATGGATGAATGGATAATAAAATGTCCAAATGCCTTAGTAAATATACGATATTGCAGTGGATTTACCAAAATTATTCAGTAGTGCTAAAATACAGGATGGGTAAAAAAATCTAAGTTTTATTATACTTAGAAATCTTTTTAAAATCGTCCTCGGGAGAATAGAAAAAAACTCATCTTCCTCTTAGATGATAGACTGTTGAGAGTCCCTACAAGAAAGGACTTCATTAATGATTAAATAATCTTAATTCATATCTAAAAATGCCGAAATCTGCGTTGCTAATATTAAGGGAATGTTTCTTTACAGCTCAAATAACACACTTAACAGAAGTGCTTTACCAATATAAGTTATGAATTTCTGCTTTTAAATTTTCCAGAATGACTTGTCCCTTAGACTTGTGTTGTAAATGCATTACTGTAAACACAATGAATGAGAAGTCCCCATTAGGATATATACAGTGTATGTATAAATTAAAAGGGTATGAATAATTATGCAATGGGATCACTTAAGTTTTCTATTTTTAATAAATTTGCAAAGATGTTAAAAACCTGTTTTTTGCTTTACCATTATGGTGTATGGAGTGTAGATTGATATACTGTATACTGTAAAGAAAAAAAAAGTAATTTAAAGCAGTTTAACATAAGGCAGCAACATAACAAAATGTGAAAAAAAATGAAGGGCTATGAATACTTTCACAAGGCACTGTATTTAAGATTGTGTATTAGTGTATTTGCATGTGTGATTCATGCCTGCGTTCCTCCAGGATTGTAATGAGGGTGATGTGAGGTGGAGGAGTAGAAGTGTCTTGAGGTGGCCAGAAGGAGATCATACCTGCCCTGATCTAAACCAGACTCAAGCCTGTATCAATACGACCTGTCTCAAATACTCCTACGTTTACTCAGGTGCTGTTACAAGCATTTACACTTGCACAATTGAAAGACTGTAAAATGTAGTCTGTCCATGTTATGGAGTGAAGTGTGTAAATTATGTGTGTATATGTTGTGAAGACTGGAGCAGCTGTCAGCTCAGTGAAAATGCAGTATGCGGCCGTGGGATTAAGACCAGACTCCTGAACTGTGTCCGCAGCGACAGGAAGATGGTGGAACTGAGCATGTGCAAAGAGGTGACTGTTCTTTTCTCACTGGGATTCTTTCTCAACAAAAGCTCTAATGGGAATCCAGTTATTTTATTGTTTTCTTCTCTTTTTTTTTTTTTAGTTGGGTCCTTCGCGTGGAAAGCTGTCTGCCCCCTGTGAGGTGGGCTGCCCCGTTAATTGCCTGATACTAGTTATATTTTTTTAAATAAAACATAAGTGGTGCTTTTCTTAAAACTGGAAAATTTAATAATAATAATAATAATAATATGATGATGATGATGATGATGATAAATATCTTTTTTTTATTTTTTGATCAAAACCATAAGTGATCCTTTCCTTCTCAACACTGACAAACAAACAAACAATAATAAATAAATTAATAAATATATTTAAAATTAATAAATAAGTAATATTATTTCATAATCTTTTTTTTTCGTATTTTGATGAAAACGTGGTGCTTTCCTTTTTAATACCGGCAAATCAAATGAATAAAAATAATAATAATTACAAATTTAGTTATTTAATATTAATAAATAAATGTTTAATATTATTTTATAATATTTATATTATTATTTTTGAATAATATATCTTAATTTTTTGATGAAAACATAAGTGGTGCTTACCATTTCAACACTGGCCTGTAAAAATGAATCTAGTATTTTTGCAAAGATAGCACACAGCTGTTTACACCCTTGAGAGTTCAGTCATGCTTCCTTGAACTTGGCTGTTGTTAGGGGCTTAATTACAAGCTTTTATCGGTCTCATTTATCTCAATTCAAGGCTCTGCCAGTCCCACGAGTAAACTCTTCCCAGAGCGCTTATTAAATTTCAACATGCAAACAGTTCTCACACTGGACTTTAGCTTCTGATCCCATGCATTTTTGTCTTATTGTATGTACATTTTCCAGGTCAAATGACACGATCCAGGGCTGTTTTGCAGCCTGCCGGTGAAGGAGGTCGTCCCTGTCCATCTCAGCTCTCCCAGACTCGCCCCTGTCCCATCAGGCCGTGCTACAGCTGGATACTGGGAGACTTGAGAGCATGCAGGGTGGAGGTAGTATTGATGCAGTACACCTGATTGAGTTAAACTCAAACAACAGCCGCTGCTGCTGAGACGTTGTCCTTTACATGCACAAATTAACAGACTGAAGAAATTCACATAGCTGAAGGCTACTGCTTTCCATTAAACCGTCAAAGTGAATGCATGTCAGGGTTTCCCCTGAGCTCATAAAATCATCCACGCTGTGCCATTATGAACAGCCCTGATAGAGTTCTCTTTCTCAATCTCAGATCTTTATGTAGGTGCAGCATCACATTAAAGTCAGTAATGGCAAAACCCTATTCACAAATGTTTTTGTCCCCTACTGATTAATTTCACAACTAAAAGCATACAGTATTGGGGAATTAAGAAACTAAAACATTTAGATAAATAAAAACATGCATTAAATTGATCAAAAGTGACAGAAAAGATTTCTATTTCAAAGAAATGTACTTTTGAACTTTCTATTCTATTTCTGACAAAAATGTATTATGGTTTCCACAAAAATATTAAACAGCACAACCATTTTCAGCATTGATAATAATAAGAAATGTTTCTTGAACAGCAAATCAGCATGATTTCTGAAAGATCGTGTTACACTGAAGACTGGAGAAATTGCTGCTGACAATTCAGCTTTGCATCATAGGAATTAATTACATTTTAAAATATATTCAAATAGAAAATCTAATAATTTCAAATTGTAGTAATATTTTGTACCGTATGAGAAAATAAATGCAGCTTTAGTGAGCATAAGACTTCTTTCAAAGACATTAAAAAAAACGTACCAATCTCAAACTATTCAATGGTAGTGTATGTCAGCAAAAAAATTAAAAAGTAAAAATGTACCTAAAAAGTATACCATTATAAATGAAAACAGAGATTCACTTTTAGTTATAAAAAAAAATTACAAAGTACAAATGAAGTAAAAATATTTTTGGGGGGTGTAAAATATGCAACTGTAAAGTATATAATTAAAAAATAAAAAATGAGTCAGGGGAGCAACACACTTCTTTAGCCAATCAGAACAGCAAGCAATCAGAAACACTCTCTAGCTGTGAATCATTTAGCGGCGGCCTCCTCACAGTGTTGAGAGCCAATTTTATATTGGTTAAATCTGGAGTGGTTTCTTTCTACCCACCAGATTTACACTTTCTAAATAACAGAATCTAGAAAAATTTCCTGATATATTTCAGCAGCGCACAGAAAATGAATAATACATCTCAATAGCCCAAAATAACATCGCAATCTTGATCTTTCGATCTTTTAATCATGAAGGTGACAGATAGCTGAAATCCTCTTCCGCTCTGTCTGTAATCGCTCTCTCTCTCTCTCTGTTTGCAGGGGGCCGACTGTGGCGAGGGAGCAAGTCGGAGGGAAATATCCTGTGTAGTGCACTGGGGTTCTCTTTCAGGTCCTCCTCAGTCCGTTCCAGTAGAGGATAAAATGTGTGTGGGAAATTCACAGAGCAAAGTCAGCGAGATGGAGTTACTGCAGCCCTGCACAATCCCTTGTCCAGGTCTGCATCTCACAAAACACAAAGCTAAATAATTACACAGTGACTACTTAATGGTGACATTTATCTAAATGAAGGGTTAATTAGGGATAAGGACAGGGTTACTCGCATTTAATTAATCACATATGTCTTGAGGAGCTTTAGGCAACTGCTCATTGGCTGTAATTTCTGTCTCGCATGTCAGGAGAATGTCACCTAACCAAATGGTCACCATGGAGTTCGTGTCAGCTGCTGTGTTTGGATGGGCGGAGTTTTGAGACATGGGGCCGACAGGCTCGATCTAGAGCCATAGTCACGCAGGTCCCGGAGAACCAGGACACCTGTCCCAGCCAGATGTATGAGACACGACCATGCCGAGGTTTGTGGGAAGCCGTACAGGAGAAACACACCAAGCCGTCTGATTGAGTTTGAGTTTGATGCTGAAAATTGGTGTAATGGCTGCAAAAAAATTCAGCTTTGCCATCACAGGAATAAATTACTGTTAAATAATATATAAATTATTTAGAATAAAGGATTTAAAGGTATAATAAATTATTTTAAAATATCAAATAAATCAAATAATAAGTCAAATTTAAGGTTTAAAGTTGTTGTTGTTGTTGTTGTTTGTCATGAACATACTCCACTTATTCTCAACATTTTGATTGACAGATATTGCTAAAGTACCAGTCCTCCATGTTTAAAAGAACACTATATATATATATATATATATTTATATATATACACTGATCAAAATTATAAACGCAACACTTTTGTTTTTGCCCCCATTTTTCATGAGCTGAACTCAAAGATCTAAGACTTTTTCTGTGTACACAAAAGGCCTATTTCTCTCAAATATTGTTCACAAATCTGTCTAAATCTGTGTTAGTGAGCACTTCTCCTT
>NW_015540851.1:48271-54340 GCF_001515605.1 Sinocyclocheilus anshuiensis | reverse complement strand
AACAAATAAACCCCTTTTCTCTCTTCGCCTTGGACAGTTCCAAGCTGTTGTTTTGCCAAGCTGTTATTTCTTCTCTAGCTGTTTGAGAAAAAGCTCCAAGATGAAGAAGTGATAGACAGGGAGTGTTGTTCAGCCACTAAACCAGAAAAGCACGCTAGTGTGTTTCTATCTGTTCTTCCAGGAGGAACGTGTCTTAGTTATGAATGGATGACCGGTGAATGGAGGCATAACCGTAGACTGGTGTGGTGCCAGCGCTCTGATGGTGTCAATGTCACAGGTGTGCACTATTGCATTAAGAATGCATTAATTCTCAAAATAGTATCATTAAAAATAAACTTCATATCTTATTTCATAGCTTTTTTTGGGCATGGAAAGGACTTGCGAAAACATAACGTCAGATTTTAATTTTAGCCAAATGTAATCAGTGTTTCTCTACATTAGGAGGCTGCATTGCTCAGAACCAGCCCTCTGCCATACGACAGTGTCACCCTCCCTGCACCAAACCCTTCTCCTTCTGCACACAGGTGACAACCAGAACACTGTCAACACACAATCTCATTCATTATTGGGTGAATCTCACAAAGAATGTCCAGGTCCAATTTCATCCCAAAACTATAAAAGGACCTTTTTTTATTGCATTGTGACAAATTTAATTTTTTATGAAAATTAAGCGCATTTTCCTCTCCTTCCTCCCAGTAAATAGTTATTGTTACTTAAAACTAAAGTGATTAAAAATCATTGTCATAATTGAAATCAAGCTGAAATAAATGTATTATATGAAATTTATAAATGTATGAAATTCATAAATGTTGCCTTTGCAACTGACTGAAATATGTTGAAATAAGTACTAAAATTACTAGAACTAAAACTGAAATAAAATTAATTAAAAACTATAGAAATATCTGCAAAAACACTAATAAAAATGACAAAAGCACATAACAAAATTAAAATAAAAATGGAACATAAAAATATAGGCCAATTCAAATTATTAGTAAATACTATAACAGCATAATATAAATAATACTAAAATAACACTGCCTTCCATACTCTAATGTGTATGGATATTTTGATTCTCATCTGGTTAGATGCATTGCTATAATGCATAGATGTAATACTAACCATTTAACATTTTTTCTTACATGAATGAGAATATTTCTTCATTACAGTAACAACTGGGATGGTTGTGATATGTATAATAATAATGGTTGCTGTTGTTGTTACTGTTGTTATTTCTAAGTATGAAATAGGGAAAGTGAAATATGATAGTGACATGTTCTTGAGAGTCACCCTTTTGATAATAAACCATGGCTGTTAAACTATGGTTTTGGATAATGGTAACATCACCCAGTGCCTTAATTACAATAATGTAACATTTACCAACAGTGAATCCTATTTTAATATGAAAATGAGTAATGACAGATGCTGAGAGTTTATAAAGTGTGGTATCATTTGGCAGTCTATTATGGTGAGATGTAAATACCTTCATTATCGTATATCACAACTTCATCTCACCCTCTAATGCCATGCAATTAACAACTGTATGTCTCCATATGTGGAACGTAGCAAATCTCAGTATCCAGCTGTCACCATGCTGCCCTATCACTCTGATGATGGCTCTCATAAACTCTCTCCATCTTTCGGTCAGAATGGAGTCTGTGGTTGTGAGAAGGGCTTCACGGAGGTCATGACCTCTCACGGGTTCCTTGACTACTGTACCAGAATCCCAGGGCTGGACCATAAGAAGGCAGATGTAAAAACCACCGCAGGCCGTCTTAGACCAGAGCACGCCCGGAACAGGAACCACATTAAGGACTGGGCACTGCAGCCTCTTGGACCAGGTACTACCAACACCCATATGCTTTCCTACAGAGTACTGCAATGTTTTTTTTAGGCCACCTTGAAATTAGCATCACCCATCACTCTTTCTGTTAGCTTTTGGACTGTTGTAGAGAATAAACTCTGTGACCAACAAAAGTCTATGATTATGCATTAGCATGCTGTAGCACACCCTGGTTCCCAATAGGATTTTGAAGTAAAAAACTAAACGAAAGATAAACAAACTACACCATGGTTGCATGATTTCAACCTCACCGCCATTAATCTTCAGCATCTCTTTCAGTCTCTTTCAATAAACGCTTCAACAAGTCTTTATTTAAAGTTCACCTATTATGCCCCTTTTTACACTATGTAATATAAGTCTCAAGGTGTCCCCAGAATGTGTCTGTAAAGTTTCAGCTCAAAATACCCCACACATAGTTTATTATATCATGTGAGTACTGAACTGAGTTATCTTTAATGTCTTATTGCGCTTAAACTGTCCAGTACATACAAGTTTATGTTAAAAACACACATGAGTTACAGTCGGTTATGTTTGTGAAGGTAAACAGCTGGGAAAGAAATTGCATGTTTATATTAGATCTGTGTGGCAGCAGCGTAATATACAGTAAATAAATCAATAAATCACTGCTTTCTTGTCTCCTCTGAGGCTGGGACTCTAAATAGTTTCTGTGCTCATCGGTGCAGCCAAAGACAGAACAGTTAGCATGCTGTGCTCGAACTTTCGCCATGGCGTTAGAACTGGTGCACTATTGTCGCTTGCAAAAACAAAATGATTGCGCCGTGGGTGGAAACTTACAGATTAAGGTTTGTAATATTATAATAAGATCCCCTTTCTACGTCACAGGGGGAGCGAAATCTGACACACTCGTTTTTTTTCACACACTTGCAGAAAAAGGCTTACCAAAAAAATTTACTGTGTTGTTCTTTTTCACGTTTTCTGGGTTGATAGATGCACCTGGGACCCATTGATAGCACTTAAACTCAGAAAAAGACAGATTTTCATGATATGTAACCTTTAAAAAACCTTTTCCCTTAAAGTTTGACTTGGAATAGTTTTCAAAAATGTGATTAGAAACACAATGAGGCTGTAAAAGCAGACTAGCGAGTCGATGAGTTAACGCAGTGGTTCCCAACCCTGGTCCTGGAGGCACCCAACACTGCACATTTTGCATGTCTCCTTTCTCTGACACACCAATTTCAGGTCTTGGAGTCTCTACTAATGAGCTGATGACCTGAATCAGGTGTGTTTGATTAAGGAGTCATGCAAAACATGTAGTGTTGGGGTGCCTCCAGGACCAGGGTTGGGAACCACTGAGGCCCTGTCCACACAGCTTTTTCTACGCGGTTTGGCCGTTCGTCCACACGCAAACGCAGTGCCAGGTCATTGAAACCGAACATTTTTGAAAACGCCTGCCAGGGTGAAGATTTTCAAAAACTCGGTTTGCAGTGTTATCATTTAGACAGCGAAACTGGAGTTTTTGGCTTGTGACGTCGGAGCCTGCGCTGTTATCTCCACCTACTGGAAACTTTTTCAGGCTTCTGATTGGCCAACATGGCTTTACGGTTGAGATTATATTGCCACCTGTTGGTTTGGCATGCTCTTGACAGTGCTTCATAGCATGCATTTGCGTTTTCATGTGGACAGAGATTTTTTTTAAACGGAAGGAAAAACTATATAAAATACTATATAAAAATAATATAAAAATACCCGTGTACGTGTGGACATGGGAGTTAACCTATTTAATGTCCCGACAACCTCTGTTGTTTTCCCAATTGTTATCAACCACCTTTTTCAAGATAAGTTAAAGCTTCTAAAAAATCACAGTGAGGTATTACTGATGTATTTTATGTTGTGGAATAAGATGTGAAAATATCTTGAGCTTCTTTCAGACATTTAACCAAAAACACGTTCAAAAAAACCATTGACGTCAGGACGATGCTAAAATGCTAACTCGTTTCTGTGTTTTAGCCTTCAAAAATATGTCATCTTTGCAGCGCTCTATTATTCTGTTGTTTGATTGACAACTAGTGGTCAAGAGTCAGTTTTCTCAACCAGAATCAAGTCAGAATGATTTACAAAAGCTGTACTTTGTGAGCATTACTGTTTATTTTGATTGACAGATGGTCGTGTCAAGTTGTGGGTATATGGGCTGATGGCTGCCGGGTTTGTCGTGATCCTCCTCCTCATCATTATGTCCTTCCTCCTGTGGTGAGACTGATTTTTACATGGCTGTACTAGTTTAATGTTCTTCATATGACTCTGTATCATTCTCTTTCTTCTCACATAATAAAACAATCAGGGTCCTAATCACCCTCCCCTCAGTTTATTTTGCCATAATAACTGCCTGACTGAACATTATCTCTAAAATAAACAACTGGCATATGTTTTAAGGCAAAAAAAAAATCTCCCTAATTAGTAAGTCTCATATAGGAAACATGGCTACGTATGTTCTGCACTCTAGTGGTGATAGTTTAAACTGCAGCAAATTATGACGCAAGGTTGTTGTGAGTTTACACATATGCTTGTATGTTTTGCGTTTCAGTAAAAACCCGAAGGACAGTCCCAGCAGCAGTCCACAGAAGGCACTGGCTCTGGCGTATGATGGGGATGTGGATATGTGAGCCCACCATGAGCATGCAATGCTGAAATACGCTCAAAACACACGTCTGGCATCCTTCAGACCACAACATAAATGTTTACAGCAGCATACGAGCTGAGCACGACAATGAGCCAAACCAGAGACAGTGCTGAATGGATGTTTAAAAAGCACACAAACTAAACTTAAGGCTGTCTGGAGAACTTGAGAGAGTTGAGGAACTGCACAGAGGAAAATGTCATACAGCCAAAACAGAATGTGGCATCATGTCTACAGTACCATAGCGTGTGTGCGTGTGTGTGTGTGTGTGTGTATGTTCATTTATGAGGGTGCCCATTATGAGTAAATAGTTCTGTTTGTGTTAAAGGAATTGTTCACTCATAAAGGGTTTTTACATTTAGTCATTTTTTTCGTCCCCTTCTTTCATTCCAAATCTGTATGACTTTCTATCTTCTGTGAAACACAAAAAAGAGAATTTCTTTTTAATAGAGCCAGCCAGTTGTATAAACTACTTTTATGATGATGAGTCCTTTTTGAAATCCACATTCAGTGTAAATGCATGAAAAAGAGCTACCAGAACATCCCTAAAAACATTGAATTAAAAATCTTTTATGTTCGGCAGAAGGAAGTAAGTCATATAATTTTGAAATTAAATAAGACAATGATAACAAAAAAAAATTCTTATTTATTTCATTTCTTATTTTTGGGTGAACTATGCCTTTAATTATCCCTAAAAAGGGATGGTTTTGATGCACTACATTAGTGCCATCTTAAGTGCCATATTTATTCATTTATTTATGTTTTAAATCCTACATAGCCTTTCAGATAACCTCCCTATTAGGTGTTGAACAATTCTTTTGAAATCACCCTGATCAGCTGCATTTAAACGCTTTGTTATCCTTGTGACATGTTCTTTTGTAATGTGTATGCTGTAAATATTTTCTATTAGTATCTTTGAGTGGTTTATAAATAAATCTGGATCTCAGAGAGGAATCTTATATTTAGATAAGCGTTGTTTCATGTGGTAGGACTTTTCGCATGCCGTGTTTCAGTCTCTGGTTGTGCTGTTTGTGATTTCTCTCCGTCTTTGTGGTTCTGGAATGGTGCTGCTGTCATTTCTGATCAGTATCAATACACTGAGCCAAATTCTGTGGGCCAAGCCCAGATTGTCATATTCCTTTCACGAATTGTAATTAGAGTGTGCATTAGTTTCAACAGATGAGATCAAATGAGTAAAACGCAGGTGCTACACAGCTGCATTCAGGCGCATGGGCCAGTAGATGGCAGTAAGATACAATTATAGAAACCCTAACTGTCAGGTTTTTGCTTGATTCTCATATGCTGATACAATGCTCCATAAGCATACAACAATAACAAGGAATATCAAGGACATCCTAAGAGGTCATCTGAGTTTTAAGCATTAGTGGCCATGTAATTCACAATTAACTGGACTATATTTAATACAAATATTCAACATTTATCATGTATAATATTAACAGAACTGCGTGTGTGTGTGCGCGTGTAAACATGTGTTTATTTTTTGGCATTTTAAGGTATATTGTTTCAATATATTAATTATAATAATATAATTTAAAGGGTTAGTTCACCCAAAAATGAAAATTCTGTCATTAAT
>NW_015540851.1:16741-48205 GCF_001515605.1 Sinocyclocheilus anshuiensis | reverse complement strand
ACGTCACCCTAGCGCCATTTTGGAGAGTATCCACTGAACGCAAACAGCATATGTTGTTCTGTGTCAGCTGCACCACGGATATGTTGTTTTCGTTCGAATCAAAGCACAAACAATGCGTTCAGTGGATACTATCCAAAATGGCGCTAGGGTGACGCGGAGGAGACGAATTGTTGAATAAAGTCGTTTTTTTTTTTTTCTTTTGCTCACAAAAAGTATTCTTGTAGCTTCGTAATATTAAGGTTGAACCCCTAATGTCACAAATTAATGACAGAATTTTCATTTTTGGGTGAACTATCCCCTTTAATTATATTAAAAATACAATTTAAAAAATCACTTCTTAATTTAAAAACACTAAAAAATTAAAAATTAAATATGCATCTGTCTTTTTGATAAATAAAATTGTAAAAAATTTGTTTTGCAGCTTAGTTTCCACATCAACATAATTTTTCAGTTTTTTCAAGTTTCTAATTTCAAAAATGTTGCAGAATTATATTAATACAGGTATAATAATGATTCAAACCCATGATTTCCATGGAACAAAAGAATGAGAAGTTTAGCAGAATGTTTGAGTTGCTTTAATACAATGAATATTGTAAACAATGATTTCTCATTCTCAACGTCTTGTTCATACACAGATTCGTCAAACATGCCTTGACAGGTTTGATGTCAGTGATGCCAAAAGTAAATGGTAGTTTAAACATTTTTTTTAAATGCATCTTTTCATTTTTGCATCAACTATTACTTTAAGAGTGCCTATAACATTTATATATTGGCCTCTGGTGGGTGAACCACCAAGCCAAGGGGAAAAAACAAAAAGTCTTGCAATCTTTTTAGCATCTGCATGGTGTTAAAAATATGGATTGTTGGCATAAATGCATGACAGAAAATTCAATCAGCAAATGTGATTGATTTGGAAAGTTGTTGATCGAGCGTGAGGTGTTTCAGTGAGTTTTCTTCACACCTCGCTTTGCATCAGGTCACTGATAAGGTTTTCCAACAGCCCAGATTTCGAAATTGGATTCATTGATTTACGAGAGGAGGTAAACGACTTTTTACTACTCTCAAAGGAACATATTGTAGGTTATTTGGACCTTGAATTATTTTCTGTCTAGCTAAATTCAGCCAAAGATGATCAAATTACCCATTATAGGCAAATGGGCGGCCCACAGCAGCAGTCTTTTTGCATCAAAATGTATTTTGTCTCTCACAATCTGGTTACTGTTGAAGGACAACATTAATTTTACATGTCCGTTTTTGCAACACTGGATCAGATGTTCCAAGGCCTTTTTTTAGATATGTGGTTGTTTTAGACACAGTTTACTCATTTAATTTAGTTTTCGGTCAAACAGAGGACCTCTCATCTCCTCATTCCTCCACTCTCGTACCATCTTCTCCCCTCCCCTCCTTATTGCTCCTCTATCAGTGAAGAAGTGCATTAGAGAGCTCTCGTTCTCGCTCGTGTCTCTGTGCACCTTATCAGATGAGATAAGCTTGAGTGCTGAGGTTCTAATATGGTTCCAGCCCAGTGGGATTCTCCTCACGTGCCCAGAGAACAACAAACACATACATCACTGCACCCCGAGATCAGCTCCAATCCACAACAACACAGACGCTGCCCAAATCAACCACTTTCTTAACCATCAAGATCCCAGTTTACTGAAAGCATCTGAGATTGCCCAGAATTTGCACTTAAAGGGATAGTTCACCCAAAACAATTTTATTCTGGCATAATTCACTCACCCTCAAATCATTCCAAACCTGACATTTTTCATGCTAACACATGTATTTTGACCAAAAACGATGCATTGTCTCTAATTCAGCGTGAGCAGCGCTAACGAATATAAAATGTTACAATACTAATATTGATGGTTGTCTTAAATCATTTTCAAATGTTAAACCATCAAGCTTTTATATATTTATTATTTGGAGCATTAGCGATTTGATAATTTGCAAGAATTGCAAGATTTAAACTAGGAATTGCAAAGAAAAAAGTCAGAATTCAGAGTTTTTATCTCACAATACTTTTTTCAGACTTGCAAGTTTATATCTTAAAAATCTGAATTTTGAGATAAAGTCACAATTAGTTTTATTTTTTATTCCGTAGCGGAAACAAGCTTTTACGTAACTGCCGATTAATAGGCCTAGTGCACATGGACTACTTTTATGGTGCGTTGTTGTTTTTCATTAGTTCTAGTCCCTATTCCGTTTTCATTGTATGTAAATTTAAAACAAATATTGTTTAAAATAAAATTAAAAAAAGTGTGTGTTCCACAGAAGAGATATATGGGTTAGAAATGACATGAGGATGAGTAAATGACAGAACGATAATGTAATGTTGTGGGTGAATTATTCTTTCAAAATCTTGTTTTACTGTGTAAAGTTAAAATATTTTAATCATTTGCCAGCGAAACAGCTAGTCCCGCCCCCAAATTTACGCTATTGGTTAAGTCAGTGTTGCTGTGTTGGATTGGACAGAACACTCAAACATACAATGTCTTAAAGAAGCCACAGAGCTACAGTGAAGAACAAGCATTTTACATCCAAAACATTGGCCAGGATTTTCCATAAAGTGCATAAAACATAAAACACAAAAAAAGTATGCCTCAGTAACAACGAGCTTCACAAGACACTTTCTAGAGGGCAGCTCACCTTCCAAATATTAGTAAACCATTATAAAGCACAAACATTAAGTGGAAGGCCAGTAATGAGAGAGATAAAAGAAAGTGGCAGAGCGAAGAAAAAGAAGAGTGTTGGCGGAGATAACTCCCGTCTCTTCATTACTCCCTTCTCTCTTTCATTAAAAGCTTTTTCCAGCTCCTCTGCCCCCAGCTGAAGACTCTGAAGAGAAAGTGTAATTGTGCATGGGAAATTAAGTCTGCGACTTGCGACACTATTTAAAATACTGAGACCCAAGGGTAAGGAAGTCTGCTAGAAAATGACAACCAGTCTTGAGGAAGCTATACTTGAAAACTCTAGCTTGTCAAGCTACAAGCTCCTCATAACTTAGTTGAAGAAGTTTACTAGAAACGGAAAATTCTGCCATTGTTTACTTACCCTTATGTTGTTGCATGCTTGCTTTCTTCCAAGGAACACAAAAGGTGAATTTTCAATAGATATCATGGCAACTATTTTGAATTTACCGAAATTGACTTTAAATGACAAGAAAATGCCATAATAGTATCACAAAAGAGGTCCATATGACACATGAACTGTATATACTACACTATATAAATCTTTTGAAAGTCATATGATAGCTTTATGTGAAAAACAGACCTTAATTGAAGTCCTTAAAAAATCCTTGACAGAGCTCCTTAGAGAAATATCGCTATTTATCGCTAACATATCTATAAATTATTTCTTCTTTTAGGGCTGTTTCAATGAATCTGTTGATCCATTTCACAAAATTGGTCTGGAGTTGATTTATTAAAAAAATATTTGTATATCATAGACTTATTTGGGGTGGGAAAATTAAATGCAATCGTGTTGCATTGTGGTATATGGAGTGGTCTTACATATGAAGTAGACTCGCTCCCTTGGTCAAAATCAAGAGGTCAAGGGGTGGAGGGTCTGTTCATATAATCTCCTTCATTCAATTCACAAAGTGGCACACAGCAGGGATTCCACAAATGGAAGTGCTTAGGGAAGTTTACAAGTGTGTGTGTCTAAAAGCGAAGTGAAACGATATCAGTCTAAATGATTCATTCATGAATTCTCAAATTTAACTCACATTGCCACTTCTATGATGAGTTGACTCGAGAACCGGATCAGTAAACAAATTATGCTTTTGACTCAGATTTTTTAAATGAAACAATGAATCAACTGCACAAAACTGATCAAAATTATTTATTTATAAATTAAACTCATTCATTTCTCAAGTTCAGTTTACATGCTTCCCTTATGAATTGACTTGAGAACTGAATCAGTGAACAAATCACTCTTTTGAGTCAAATTCTTTGAAAGAGTTGGTCGATCAACTTCAAAGTACCTATCTGAATGATTCATTCACAATTCACATTCACGATTCGTTCACAGGGGTTAGCGATTAATCTTAAGACTTGAGAAGACTTGGAATATACATTTATGACACTTTATAGAGTAGCTATACTCCCTGTACTCAAATGGTTTTGTTTGTGAGTACACTACCATTTGAGCAGAGTTTGACTGCTTTGATGGGCTTATTAAAAAACACTGGCAGCAAGTTTTTTTCCATCATTAGTGGAGAAAGAGGAAGTACATCATCACATTTTTTTTCTGTAGCAGTGTGACTCATAAAGAATGAATAAGAAACCACTTATCTTGATGACAGTTTGCTTTAAAACGGCTGTGTTTTCTCCAATCAAATCTCGCATTTGTTCTCTTGCGGTAATTTTAATCAGTTAGTCTGGCAGAGTTCACAGGCCAACATTTTCCCCTTGGGATCAATAATTGTATTGATGACAGTCCCTATAGAGGCAGTTCAAGCAACCCGTCTCCACAGAGCCACATCGATTTCATTTTCTGCAATCCATTCGAATCAGGTGGCTGCCAAACGCCATTGTGTTTCACCTCGCACCAGACAGGCATTATCAATCACACACAGAGAATGGCCTGTCTGATCAGGCCAGTTATGTGCAGTCGGTCTTTCTCAGGGACATTGTCCCTGGCCTCCACTCTTGAGAGATGAGATTGACTGGGGTGCTTTACACAAATGCCGACAGGTTGCAGTGCAGCTGTTGTGTGCTGGCCATAAGTAGAAGTGTTCAATCTCTTGATGTCAGACTTATGCAGTGTGATGGTTGCAGAATCTCTCATCTTGTTTTGTGAAAGCTCTACCTGTGTTGATTAGATTTATCTGGAGATAAGGATATATTCTGACTTGTATCATATCCCCCTTAATTCTTTTCTATATTATACATATATAGAATTCTTCTTTTATATATATATACATGTAAAATAATTCATTTCAAAAGTTTTTTTGTTTTAATTTTGATGATTAGAGCTTACAGCTCATAAAAGTAAAAAATCCAGTATCTCAAAATATTACAATATTTACATTTGAGTTTCATTAAATAACCATCCCTTCAGTATAAATTCCGGGTATCTCTTACCACAATAATGGAGAAGACTGCTGACTTGGCAATGGTCCAGAAGACGATCATTGACACCCTCCACAAAGAGGGTAAGTCACAGAAGGTCATTACTGAAAGGGGTGGCTGTTCACAGAGTGCTGTATCAAAGCATATTAAATGCAAAGTTGACTGGAAGGAAGAAATTGGGTAGGAAAAGGTGCACAAGCAACAGGGATGACCACAAGCTTGAGAATACTGTCAAGCAAAGCCGATTCAAACACTTGGGAGAGCTTCACAGGGAGTGGACTGAAGAGTCAGTGCATCAAGAGTCACCACGCTCAGACAGCTTCAGGAAAAGGGCTACCAAGCCACTTCTGAAACAGAAACAACGTCAGAAGCATCTTACCTGGGCTAAGGAGAAAAAGAGCTGGACTGTTCCTCAGTGGTCCAAATTCCTCTTTTCAGATGAAAGTAACTTTAGCACCTGCCCACAGTGCCAAAACCACTTCCAAGTGGTTTGCTGACCATGATATTACTGTGCTTGATTGGCCAGCCAACTTGCCTGACCTGAACCTCATATGGAATCTATGGGATATTTTCAAGAGAAAGATGAGGAACAGTCGATCCAACAATACAGATGAGCTGAAGGATCAATAGTGCCTCAGCAGTGCCACAGGCTGATCGCTTATATGCCACACCTCACTGATGCTGGAGTTTGTGCTAAAGGAGCCCCGACCAAGTATTGAGTGCAGAAATGAACATACTTTAAAGAACTTGAACTTTTCTGTTTTGCAAATACTTTTTTTGATTGATCTTAGGAAATATTCTAATATTTTGAGATACTTGTCTTTCATGAGCTGTAAACTCTAATCATCAAAATTAAAACGAAAAAACTTTTGAAATGTTTTACTTTACATGTAATGAATCTAGAATATATGAAAGTTTCACTTTTTGAAATGTTACCCAAAAAATTAACTTTTTCATGATATTCTAAATTTTTGAGATGCACCTGTGTATATATACTGTATATACAGTGGCAAGCGAAAGTTTGGGAACCCCTTGCAGAATCTGTGAAAATGTGAATAATTTTAACAAAATAAGAGAGGTCATACACATTTAGTACTGAGTAAGATATTTTACATAAAATATGTTTACATTTAGTCCACAAGAAAAAAATAGCTGAAATTATTAAAATAACCCCATTCAAAAGTTTGGGAACCCTTGGTTCTTAATACTGTGTGTGGTTACCTGAATGATCTACGACTGTTTTTTTGTTTTGTGATGGTTGTTCATGAGTCCCTTGTCTGTTCTGAACAGTTAAACTGAGCACTCTTCTTCAGAAAAATCCTCCAGGTCCTGCAGATTCTTCAGCTTTCAAGCATCTTTTGCATATTTGAACCCTTTCCAGCAGTGACTATGATTTTGAGATCCATCTTTTCACACTGAGGATAATTGAGGGACTTAAACACAACTATTAAAAAAGATTCAAACATTCACTGATGCTCCAGAAGGAAACACGATGCATTAAGAGAGAATTTGAAGATCAGGGTAAATTGTACTTAATTTGTCTTCCGGGAAACATGCAAGTATCTTCTGTTGCTTCCGAAGGGCAGTACTAAATGGAAAAATATATATATTTCAACAAAATAAGAAAAATGTGGACATCTTCATCCTGTTCAAAAGTTTTCACCCCCTTAATGCATCTTAATGTGTTGTGTTTCCTTCTGGAGCATCAGTGTTAATTTTAAAGTCTTAGTCATTTTGTTACATTTTTGTTCCAAAAATATGTTTATATAGTTTAGTTTTAGTTAGTTAGCTTGTTTCAGTTTTGGTTATTTTAGTACTTAAACTAAACCAAACTAAACTAAAACTAAAACTAAAACTGAGAAATGTTGCCTTGGCAACTAACTAAAATAAAATAGGTTTATTTATTTATTCAGTTCATGTTTATTTTATATGAATTAATGAAAATATTTTCTATGGTTTTAGTTTTAGTAACAGTTATAATTCTGACTTCAACTTCAAATTATTTTCAGTTATAGATTTTTTTTAATCTAATATTTATATATTTTTGTTATTTTGTTATTCTTTTATTTATGTTTTATTTTTAGTTAACACTAACAACACTATTTCATACCACAGTACGTTTTATTAATTATACCAACACAGTAAAAAGTAAGATTAAATTATGTTGTTTTCATCAACTGGAGAAAAAACTAATTCTAGCCTATTTTGCAACATCATCTCATGAGTCCATTTTTGTCCGTTTCTGTACCAAAACATCTGGACATTATTGTGGTTATGTGCACAACCAAACAAAACGTCCAGACACCCTAAACTATTTGCAACACATTTTCAACAAAATAAATGATTTATTTCTAGAAAGTATCTACATTCCTAAATGATTTTTCATATTTCTCTTATCGTTTTTTGGTTTAACTTCAGACCAGAGGACATGATGAAGCTGTCTGCTGGTCCTTATTAATGGACGTTCTGCGATATCACAGCCCTAGGCAACAGAGGGAACTCAGATGCACTCGATGCCACGTGAAGTGTTTCACGTATAAAATTTATCGCTGGACCACCTCTTTGTCAATAACACCTGCCAATGTGAATGTCAGGGCGACGCATGAGAATCCATTAGACACGGCAGCAGTAGCCTGACCTGTGGCATCACATTCAGTCACTGTAGCCTGTACTGTCATTTCTTTTAGGTCTCCAAAGAAATATTCGGAATGGAGTGTTAACCCTGGATCATAAAACACGAGAGACTGCCATGGGCCATTTTGACATCAGCCTCTGATAAAGCTCCTCAGACACGTGTAGCTTTTGTGAAAACCCACAATCTGCGGTAAAATGAGGGTGTGAAATTTTTTTTTTTTTTTTCATTTACTTGTGTCCTCGACAAGTTGCAGTGTGATTCACCTTAAAATTCAGTTCTGCTGCTGGGAGTTTGAAGTAAGAGCTCTACAGTAGCCTAATCTTAATTAAAGGGCTTGATGGCAAAAAGACAGGGCTGAAAAATCCTTCAAAAACAAATTGCTTCACAAGGAGAGAGAGGGAGAAAGAGAGAAGAGAGACAATAGGTTCCTAAATCCCATGCCGGATTGATCTTCCAGCTTGTGGTGTTGGGAGTTCTGTAATTATGGCTGAACTGAGTCCTTGACCCACTTTTGCAGTCTTATCTCTCCCCCTCTTTCTCGTTTTCTTTCTTTCTATCTGCCTTTCTCTCACTAGGTCTCTCACTCTGTATTTTTCCTCTCTTTCATGCTGTCTTTCTCCTGCTCGCTAAACTGCTGAAGAAGTGCATGTGAGTAGAAACAGCCGTGTAGATGCTGTTATGTGAGAAGGAGATGGCCGAGTGCCCGGGGTGTTTAAACTGTGAGAGCTCGCTCCAGCGGGGAGAATTACTCTCCTGCTCTCTCTCAACACCACGTTTGGCACCTGAGGCTTGCCCTGGCAAAGGACCTCATCACCCCCCCCCCCCAACCCAGACACAATTCAGCATGGCACCGCAATTCGCTTGGCAATGCGGGACCTCAACCTCCGCTGGCTGCAGGGAACTGTTGGCCATCTAATATGTCATTTGATCCATTTCTTCTTGGAGACGAGAGTCGATAGTCTTGCTTGGGGCGATGTTTGGTGGTAAAGATGTTCTCTTTTAATACTACACAGCAAATGTGCCGAGACAGAAGACTCAGCTCATCTTTATTCTGGCCAAAGCAGGATGGGCTGAAGGGGTGAAACGCTTGAGTTTAACTCTCAACCTCATTTCACGTGTCATACTGGATAATTTTAATGGTATTACAGAGTTTATGATTCAGAACGGTGTTGGAAAAAGCTTTATAAAACACTAAGGTGTCCCACTGTCATCATGTTTAATTTTTAGCGAATGCATATACATTTTTTTTCTTTTGATTTGGAGATGAAAATCAATCTGGACATGTTATTGGCAGGTTTCAACCATAAACATTATTCAGATATGTATAAAACCTCTATGTTTTTTACACTAGAGCATTCTAACTAACAAATTCAACAGAGTTTCCGCATTCAGGTTGCCAAGGTAATCGACAGGCGAAGACTGCTCAGCTCCAGGAGCCATACATCACTGTCACCCCACCGCTCCTATCCATGACGACAATTCCAGAGCACTATCAACCAAGATGCTAATCACATCTACATCCTCTGTCTACACATCCTGAAAAATGGTCTTGAATGCATCTGTGTCATCTCATATACATGGAACCAGTTGAGGGCCAGTGTATAAACATATTTTGTTTAGTCCCTCTATTGAGGTTTGTTTAATGATTTTATCTCACAAAGAAAGTATGTTTCTATAGGATCCTGAACCGGCTGCAAAATGAGAATCAGTCGTAATAAATGGTTGGAGTATTTCTCATCGTCTCGCCTAATGTTGGCTGACTCATGATAAACTGCTTGCAATGTTCCTCATTTGTAAGTAGCTTTGGATAAAACCATCTGAAAAATGAATAAATGTAAATGTAAATGACAATATCTGCCCTTCTCCCTCCATCCATTGGGTCTCATGACAGCATAAAAGTTGTTCAAACAGCTCTGGTAGAAAAAAGCACCTTGCATTTTCCTCTGTGTGGACATTGACAGCACCATTTATTCTCTTCTGATCGTGCTGATACGAAGCCTGATGTTACTGCTGTTTTCAAGGCATCATGCAAAATTCCTTTGCTAAGAAAAAGCACCTTGGAGTGCAAGTCCGTCCGGAGAGATAAAGATGCCTGGGCTGTGTGAGAGATATTTTCAAAGCTAGTTACATGGACTGTTGTTTTTAATTATATTTTTGACAACCACAAACCAACAAAGACATACTAACCTTTGTGGTCACTTTATTGCACATACTTTCTGTATTGGCATATTTCTCTTTCAGTAGCTATTGATTTAGATCTAGATACATATACACTGACTGTAAAATATACATACATACATACTTGTAAGTTGTAAATAAAAATATATTATTGGAGTACTTTTTACAATAAAATAAAATAGTACAATAAGTTAAAAAGTTAATCCAATGTGATGCTGTTTCTTTGTCATTATTTGTGAAATTTACTAGCAATTTTTGATTAAAATCCTTTTTTTTCAGTGCATATATACTGTAGTTCTATCATGACAACTCTCTGAGGGTTTAGCATGGTAATGTACATGACAACATTAATGTGTTTGGCCTTGGCGGAACAGATATGCTACGCTGCTGTGGCAGAGCAAGTGCCAAGACTTGCAACTGCCAGTACATCCACAACATGTTGCTGTGGGCATGTAAGAAATACTGCTGCTGCGCATATAACATATATGAAATATCCTCCATATATATAGCATACATGAATTACCTCATGGATCTATACAGGTGGAGCTGGGGAAGGTGGACGGTTTCTGAGTATTCAAGTATTTAAATGTTGAGCAGCGAGCTCATTGGCTGCTGATACAAAATAACCAATCAGCTACGCCATGTGATAATGATGTCATTATGTCAGATTGAGGTAGACCTATCGGACTGCGCCATCTAGAGTTTCATGACAGAACTTTGGATAAATTAAAATTGATTTACACTTTATGTTGCTAAGAAAGAAACTGCTACAAATACACTATTTGTTAGACAAGTAGATTTTTAGTATTAAAAATCATAACTTAAGACTACTTTTGAAGATTACTTCCTTATTTCTATTTCACAGTGACAAGTTTTTATTGACTAGGAAAGAGTCTCATGCATCGAACTGCAAGTGTTCAATGTCTTTCAAGTTTATTTAAATAATTTATTAATTATTATTGAGCTTCTTGTGGAAAGATATTGTAATTCTAAATCAATCAGAGCATCAAGGAAATGCCACTTAATTAATCTTTCCACTTCATTAGATTTTCCGATCATAATTAAATGATTAGTAGATATGAACTTTTCTATTCAAGCGTTCCACTCATGCATTTCTCCCCACTGACAATTAAAACGGCACAATGATCTCATATGATTGGAGGGAGATTGAGGACTTGGGGCTTGAGTGTTTCTTGAGATAATATTAGATGAAATTCATAACTGTGAGTGTGTGTTTTGCGTGTATGCGTGCAAATGGCTTAAGTGTCATTATTCTCTTGAAATTTTAATGTAATACTGCAAGGAATCTCGCCGACCTGGTGCTTTCGCAGCCCCCTGCGAGCAGTTCTGCTCTCTCCACAGAGACACCCTTAACTTTTCCCGTTCCTCTTGCAGGGTTTCACGCGCACCAGAGTGTGCCCTGCAGCTGCGGTGTCTGAATGTCACAGGAAAATTAAAAAACTTCTACCTTCGCCAAGGGCCTGAATCTTAATATAGACCCTTGCTAAATCCAATACACTGGAGATTATGACTAGGTGACAGGGTCAGTAAGTATTGATTAAAATTGAGGTCAGTAAAAGGTGGCCTTTGAAAAAGAGTGAAGGAGAACAAAATACTCTTCTGAGGTGCTCTCTTAACAAACGCTTAAGGCTGCTCTTATGTCAAGCGCTGTGGTGTTGCTCGCATTTGCGTTTCTATTTCATGCAACCCAGACCTGAAATAATTCCACAGATATGTTTTGATGTCCTTTCTGATCTGATATTGCTGAAATATTGTTGGGAATAGAATTGAGTGGTATGGTAAAAGCTAGGTTGCTTTCTCTGCATGGACAGATATTGGATGATATTTGTATGTTTATTTGGCTCAAGGGCTCAATTAGGAAAACACCCAATTTAAACATTTTCACAGCAGTCAAATTAGGCATTGTTTGTGGCATGGTCAATAAGTGTTGCTATTAGCATAGATTCAACATTTTAGTGAAAAGATTAGAGTAATGATTACCTGTGAAACATCACTGTTGGCTAATGACCTTCCATAAAAGACAATCCACAAACACACAAGGGCACAACTTCTGCTTTAGTTTTCTCCATGAGAAAAGAACTGTGAATGAGTTTACAGTGGTCTGAAAATAAAAGAATCAAATTAAGAAAACAGATGGCATCAATTTATAATCACATAAATCAGCAGCATTCAACAGTTTGAAATATCATGACACTTTCATATATGATTTTACTAGTAACACTAATTGTATTAAGTATAGTACTTTGATTAAATGATTCACATTAAATATTAGCATTAAATCTGTTAGGAAGTGTCATTATCACCTGTCATAAATATGTTTAAGCTACAATTTCTAGATAGATTACATTAATTTATAAAAACATTAATAAATCAGAGTAAATAAATTCTTTAATAATTAAAACAATTATAAATCATTAAAATGCCCCATTTCCATAATTCGAGAAGTTTAAATGAATGTTCTGCAGGGTTTACTCCTGGTTTGCAATATGTGGTTATCTATTCATTATAAAAATAAATATATCTAGTTTTTCCATGACTATGGTTCTTAAATAAAAGTCCTATTTAAAGCCATCTTGCGGACCCTGAGGTCCCCTATAGTAGATCCCGGTTCCCTGGTTGTGAACCACTGAACTAGCTATACAATTATAGGACTATACTTTTTTTAACAAATGTTATTAATTAATGTAGCCTAGTGTTGGAGACAGACTAACAAAACGGAGAAAATAGCACTTAATTAAAAATAGGTGCCTATTGTTTGATGACTAACTGTTTAAGCCCTTAAATTAGCCTTGTGTGTTGCCGAAGTACTTTTCACCTCAGATCACAGGGAGTCTTGTGAGGTAAAAACAGCTTTTCATCCATTCCCTCCTTCGCGAGCCCATGAAAACATGCGTTCCCGCTTAGTGACTTAGAAAACACAAATTTAGATACAAGTACAAAAAGAGCTTTAAACCGCGCTGTCAACGGCGGAGATGAAAGGGAGTAACGCGTCCGAAGCCTGTCAAACCGTTGACATTCCCGCGTTATCTGCACAGCGCGAGCTGCTGGAAGCGCGGGAAACGCATGTCTGCTGACCGATTCGCCTCCTCGCGCTCCCTTCCTTTCTGTCCTTTCTTCTGACAAGCAGTGGGAGAGGAAGGAGGAACAGAGAGACGATGATGTGTTTTTCTTCTTCTTTTTCTATTTCTAAGGTGAAATAAGGATAATTTCTTGGAAAAGCAAGACAAACAATGTGGTTTTGTGCGGCTCTGTGTGTCTGTACATTTTCTCTGAGGCCTTATCATTAAGGCTAATGTTGATTAACTTCTTACAACTCTCTTTCTCTCTCTCTTAAGCTGTGTGCATTTGGCAATACATTCCTCCTAATTAAACCAATGTCTTCCCAAGCTTTTGTGCTTTTGTTGATAATTATGTGTTTTTGAAATAGCCAGCCTGACAGAAGTCTATGAAATATCTCTGTGCAGACAGGCTTCAAAATGCTGCTATCTGCTCTCTCTGTTCCTCTCTCTCTCTGTTCCTCTCTCTCTCTCTCTCTCTCTCTCTCTCTCTCTCTGAATGGGATATGTGCACAGCTGGTATATGCAGAAGACTGGTGAAGCATGAAACCAACCTTTATAAAATGTTATATCACTGCACACATTCCTGGTACTTTTCACCTCAATACATTTTCAATGGTCACATAAAGGTGCCTGCAGCACAGGTCGTCATCTGAATGAGTGATCCGACATAAAATAAATTAGCATACAAGTAGAGCTTCCTTTTAATAATGCTTGGGGAACTTTTTGCTGACCTATGCACACAGGAACATGCTAATAAACATGCTAACACATGCTAAATGTACAAATACACAAAAATACACGAATCCTAATGCGAAAAAAATATATAGTATCTCAGATATACACAGTCTTCCATCAGATAGACATCCATACACTACAGGTCAAATGTTTGTTAGATTTTTTTTTTTTTTTAACTCTCATCTCTTGTGTTCACCAATGCTGCATTTGTAAATTTATCTCTGCTGAATTTGTAAATCTATCTCTTGCTGAATTTTCAGCATCATTACTCCATGCAGTCTTCAGTGTATCTAATATGCTGATTTGCTGCTCAATAAACATTTTGTATTACTATCAAAAGAAAAAAAAACTTTTATTCAACCCGATATTTTATGCATCTATTATTACAAAATATTTCTATTTTTCTATTCATCGAACTGCCCTGAAAAAAATATAACACAAAAATATTAAGCAAAAACTTATTTCAACAATGACCATAATAAGAATCATTATTAATTACTGAGCACCAGTAATAGCTGATAATAACTGCAGCTGAAGTAATGGCTGCTGAACATTCAGATTTGCCATCACTAAATTGAATTTTAAAATATATTAGAATACCGATAGAAAACTATTATTTGAAATTGCAATATTTCACAATATAACTGATATATAATTTAGTAGATCAAATAAAAGCAGCCCTGTGAGCATAAAAGACTTTTCAAAAAAACATTACAAAATCTTAATTATTCCAATTGTTTACCATGGTGTATACAAAAAGATATTTTAAATACCTAACTGAATGTGCATTTTGAGCAGAAAAGAGTTTGAGTGTGTTTTATGTTTGCATGTAAATCATAGTCTTTATTATGACGCCACTGCATTTCCAGCAAGGAACACTTGGTGAGTGATTTTGAGTCTACTTCTTTTTCGAAAGACTGAGAGAGAATTTAAGAGAGGATTCTGTATATTTTCATATTCATTGTTTAACTCTCTTTTGTTGTTTCACTAAACTAGTTGAAGAGTTCAGATGCAAAAGCCTCTAAGTGCTGTTTGAAATGTTCTTCTAAAATGAGCATTTTTATCAGGCTTCTATGTGTGTAGGTTCAGTAATTTCACTTTAATGGCAATGAATAGGTTATTTTATTTGCCATTAAAGTGAAATAACTGAACAGCATAGGAGCTGAGAAAAATGCTCATTTCAGAAGAATATTTCAGACGGCACTTAGAGGCTTTTGCATCTGAACTCTTCAGTTGTATTTCTGTTTTTTGGCCTTGTGATCATTCTGTAGAAACTAGAAACTCAAGAGAGATGACATGAATGAATCTTTCACTCGAAAAAAAGGTCTGTGTAGTTTGACTTTGTGGAATCCCCAATTATAGACCGGGTGTTTCACTGGTGATCACTTTTCTCTCTCTATCCTTTCCCCCGTATCTCTCTCCATCCTTCTCTCTGTTGCCAAAGGTTTTAAAACTCATTACTATTTCCCGGATTAGAATTCAGAACTCAAACAATGAAGTTAATTATGACAGATGATTAGCTGTAAGAGCTCTGGAGTTCTTAAGACATTAGTTGCCAGGGGGTACTTTGTAGGAGCGTGCTGCAACTGAAACCAGCTCAGCTAATCTACTGTGAACTATTTTGCTTTTTGTCAAAACAGAAAAAAAAAGATCTGTTAATAGTAGTGCATAAGTAAAAATATATTTTATTCAAAATGGAGAAGTAGGCTACAGTGTGGTCTCTGCATTTGATCCAGAAATGGCTAATAGGCCTATGTCTAAAATCTAATTTACATTATTTTTCGGTTGCAGTAATTAACTGGCAACCTCACATGGCATCTGAAAATTTCTGAAAAGTCAGTCTATTGATTTTTGATTTATTTATTTATGTATTTATTTAATTTTTTTGTTACCTGTTTTATATTCCACCAATTTGTTCAAATCACTGTGGAATAGCAACAGAATGCTTGGCGCTGCATGCACCACTAATAATAACAGAAACGCAGGCCAGAAAAATGTGTCTATCTGCATACTCGTACATCGTGAAAATGCACTGTTTGATGCAGCATTTCAGGCTGATGAAACTGGCCAACAGCTGTTTCCCTGTGTGTTAACAGCAGTGCTTTTAACAGAAAAACCCAAACAAAGAAATTCTCAATTATGATAAAACGTTCAAGCTATTATTGATGTAACAGCAAAACTGATATTGAAAAACGTGATCAAGCATCTTTTCTGTCAGTCTCATGTGCCACTACCTGACAGGGAATTTGTCTCATAATTGGGAGAGCCAGAGGGGTAAACTCAACAGAGACACTGTGCAGCAAGATCATAGAGCTGTTTTTTTTCTCTCTCTCGTGTATCCTTCTTTTAGTATTATTATTTCTTTTAATTGACGGGGGGAAAAACTAAACTCACAGCTGTGGATTATAAAAATACACAATAAAACTTTTCAGGTACTTCAGGGAAGATTTTGCTACCTGAATATTTTACATTTCATAACTGTATACTTGAACTACTACATTCTGCTTTATACCTTATAATATTACTGAAAACCACTATAATTATAACAACATTGTAACAAATCGTAACAATATTTTACATTCACAAGTATGTATTGTCTTAAATATACAGTTTTTGGACACCAGGTTTGACTACTTTAGTAATTTCCATGAGTACAAATCTTAATGTTTAAGCATACAATGATATTCTAGGGAATTATGTATTTCTAATTTTATAGCAACAGTTTGGACAGGACCCTTTTCTATTCTAGCATGACAATGCCTCTGTGTATAAGGTAACGTTCAAAAATAAATTATTTATGTTTATGTATGATGAATTATGTTTCCACCTTTGTTGCCACAGTTTTGGAAGTACATTTTTCTCTTCTAAAGAAGGGGGAGTTTCCCAATACTTTTGTCCATATAGTGTAGTTAGTACAAGTCATTGGTGTTTGGTGATGAGTTTTTGGCTCAAGGTCTGCATTTAAAGTCACACCAGAGGTGTTCAGCTGGGATTAGGAGGACTTGGCTTTCTGCAGACCAGTCAAGTTCTTCCACACTCATTTCAATCATTTCAGTCTTCCACACTCAATCAATCATTTGTTTTTGAACCTTGCCTTACATACACAGTGGCAGAACTGTTGCTATAAAATTAAAAGCACACAATTCACTAGAATATAAATTTATGTTTAAATATTAAGATTTGTAATCATGGAAATGACTAAAGTAGTCAAAACTGTTCATTAGAGGGGGTGTCCCAATACTTTTGGCAATAGTGATGTATGTCACAGTGAAACAGAGGTAGCTACAAATCTCTTCTACCATTTTGTGACATTATCGTAAAAGAAAAAAAAAAGGGCGGGGACTCAGTTATTCATCTCATTTCACCGTAAGATTGAGTTGTGATATTTTGATTAAAATTACATGATTAAAAGTATTAAAAATGAGAATAAATAAAACATGCCTGCATAAATGATTCACAGTAACATCGGTAACATGCATTTAGAAAATGCACTCTTAAAATAAAGTCTCCTAAGGGGGGTTTTCGCTATATGATGCCACAGAAGAAACCTTCTGTGTTCTCCAAAGAACCTTTCAGTGAACCGTTCTCAAAAGAACCATTTTTTTTTTAGTGTGAAGAACATTTAAAGAATCTAAAGAACTTGCTTCCACTATGTGCTATGGAAAGGTTTCATGAATGTTAAAAGTTCTTCATGGAACCGTCAACACCAATGAAGTACTTTTATTTTTAAGAGTAGTTCATATTGACTTGACTAAGGCAGGGTAGGTGATTTGGTTCAAAAACCTTTTTTGTTATGCTGGTTGAAAGTCTCTTCACATCTCGATAGCACTCATTAAGATAAGTGGTCTAAATGTGTTTATATGTATTTATATCATCTGTGGAAGGCATAAAACCCAAAAAACTTTGTCCAATCAAAATGTTCGGTCCGAACATTATGATAGGCTGTCCTCTGTGCACCCTGTTTGCGCAGACATGATACGTCATCATAAAGGCCTTCTGAAGTAAATCGATGCATTTGTGTAAGAATAATATCAATATTTAAAAGATGTAAGGCGTATTGTAAGCTCCAGTGAGAATATGTTTGTCTCGCGAGAACCAAGTTTTGTTTACAGCAAAGGAAAGCCAGTCTCCTCTTGGCTTATATCGAAATCTGACCTTTTTCTTTACAAATCCCCTTTTTGTACTTCTAATTTGTGACCCCCCGGAGCCGTGTGGAACACTTTTTATGATGGATTTATGCACTTTATTTAAGTCACTGCCATTATAAAGCAGGACATTTTTAACATAACTCCAATTGTATTCAACTGAAAGAAGAAAGTCATATACACCTAGGATGGCTTGAGGGTGAGTAAATCATGCGGGTAATTTTAATTTTTGGGTGAACTAATCCTTTAAGGTTTAGAATTTTTACATTCTTTATTGTTAAAATTACCATTACCATACTGTGTACAGTGTCTTAGAAATTCTTTATTGGCATCTGTTCCATGAAGACCCTTTAACATCCATGGAATGGGAACCAAATATTGTTCTTCAATGGCATTGCTGCGAAACCCCCTTTTGGAACCTTTATTTTTAAGATAGTAAACCAAGATCCCTATTGTAAACAAAGCCCTGTTGTATTTTTTAATATAATGATTTGTATGCAAGGCTGTTGTACATGTAATCCAGCTCTACATTTTACCACTGACACTGAATTATAAAAGCCTTTTATTAAACTTTCTCTGCGCTTGATAATAGAATATTTTTCCACACAAATACCAGTTCAGCCACTCTCATCTTTTTCATTTAGTTGATAATCCTCTTACTTTCAAACATTGATAGTGCCATGCAGCAGGTCACAGGGCATTGAGACTCAGGTTTTGTCATGGTAATGAAGCAAGTGAGACGGCTTTTAATTCACAGACGATGAGCTCATATCTTTTAACAGAAATAATAGTTTTTTTAAACCATTCAAATCTGCAAGTCACTTTTTCATCTGTTATTATTTCCTTGTATATCTCCCTTGGCTTAAAGGATGCCTTTCATATTTCATTGAGTGATAGCCTGGATTTGTTGAGGATCATTACCATTACAACAGCCCCTGCAAAAATACTGTTATCTTCTCCCATGATATCAAATGATGATATATATCGTGGGGTATTTCATTCCGTCTTACAGACATGATACGATCAGCATGCTACGAGTTTATAATGATGAAGTAGGAAAAAAATTAATTTTAGTCAACCTGCAGTGACACTTAAGTTTGGTTATGTGGGGAAGGGGGAACTAGATATCACGCTTGTGCCCAGTCATAAACATATACTTCCCCAAAAGAGTAACTTTATTTTGTCACAAATCTGAGGGAAGAGTTATTTTCTTCAAGTTTCTATGTAAATCTTAGCTAGGCTACTTAAATCACAGTAGTATCTGTTTATATGCAAGTGATTAAAATACATAAATATATTATAGTTTCAATCTATTATATCTGCCATCTATCTAATGTAGGTTCGCGTCTTCGTGCCAGGCCTCACATTATGGGAAGTGCTAGTGGCTATGCAGTTTAGAGTAACTTTGCAATGCTTCATAAAATGTACAAGTACTCAAATGTAGATGCATGTCTTATCGGAGACTTGGAAGCTGGCCTACTTTTAAAAACGGGATAATTACTCCCATCAGTAGTGGTAAATCGCATTTCTAGCCATTAGAATTTAGTGTACGCTGCTAACTAACTGCGCTTGTTATTAGAACTGATGGTTTGAGAGGAAGTTGTGTGCGCATGCGCAGTGCGCCTGCATAGAGCTGAAGCGCAGACAGCGCTATGAGAGACGAGAGAGAGAAAAACACCCCTTATCTGTAGAGAAAGGCTCAAAAGTTCACTCGTTTCGCACAAAATCCTTTCTACGACTCACTCAGGTCACATATCGCACCGTGTTTCTATGTCTGTGATGCGGAGTGTCTGAGAGGTTTGTAACATTATTATTTTTCCTGTATTTTAACCACCGCTCTGCGCACTGACACAAAGACAGATGCTTACTCGATCTACAACCATTACGTGCTGCTTTGGCACAAACAAATCAGATTCGTGCGGGGTTTAGTAGAAGGATCTTTCTTTGTTTTGGCCGTAAAGCAGCATTGTTGACTCGGCTTTGTTATGGTTCTGTCTCTTGTTTGGGCCGTGCATGAAATGTAGGCCAAACGAGACGAGCCTTGGTTTGCTAACTTGGATTCTTGACACTTTTTCTCTTCGTTTTCCGCATCAGTTGCACTGCAATCGGATCTAACGCAAAGGCGACAACTGTACGGCGCTCACATGTATGTACAAACTTGCTCGAACGCGGTAGGAAACGCGGTTATCGAATTATAACACAAACTTGGGACGGATGGGGCTGGTTTCGTGGCGCATTACAGCGATGTCCGATTCGCGAATGAATCACTCTTTTGAGTCGGATCTTATTAGTGAGTCGATTGATCCGGTTCTCAAAAAATTTGTTCCGGTTTGTTCGCGATTACGGAATCGTTTGGGATTCGGATTCACTCGAAATGAGCGTATTGGTCATCGAGAACCGACTCTTTCGGACTCGATTGACAACTCAACGACAAATTAATTCGAGAACTTCTCTTTCGAATATGAATTATTATTATTATTTCAAATGAAATTTCAAATTAAGTTTATTTTGTACAGCACCATTTTAGAAAAAAGAAAAACAAAGCTCCTAAATTGAAACAGGAAAAGGGGGAAAAGCGAGATTTTTGTTGCTGACAATGGCTAGAGAGTTGATACAATAACAATATCCTGACTGTCTTTGTAACTGAAGATGGAGAGAACATTTGATGTTTTGAGGCTTTCCTGTAATAGTCTTAAGAGTGGTGATATGCTGAATCATGGTCAATATTTTAAACATTTTTAGAGATAAATTGTTTTGGCCAATAGCCATGTCCACTTGAACACAGGGTTCTTCCTGTTTGAAGTTATTCTGTTCCAAATTCTACCAGCAGCCTTTAGCCTTAGTTACAAAAACAAAACAAATTCTTTCACCCAATTTTTGTGACTTGAGTAAGTATTCTATTAAATAATGGTTCGTTTCATCTATGGTATGTGCATCTCACTTTACTTTCTTTAAGTTGTACTGTATCTGTCATTATATCAGCCATCCGCCACGCTCCAGAATTTGGCATTGGCCGTTGAAACATTAGGGGCACTGCAATGATTTTTTTCATTTATGTATTTTAAGTATTTTGTGTCTGTTTTAGATTTGATGTTCTCTCTTACAATTGGCTTGTCCCTTCCTGTGCTCTGCATCATTTAAGCAAACGTCATGATGTCCTTTGCACTTTTTGCTGTGTTCTGCACGTTCTTGGATGACAGAACATTCCCACTCGTTTTTTCAGCTGGTTCTAGATCATCTCGTTCACCCAACCCTACATTTACATGCCCATATCAGCGTTATGATGTCACTTGTCTGTAGTCAGAAGTGTAGGCTGCAAAACAGTGGGGACAGAACTTGCTGCTGTGCCAGTGTAGATGTGGTGTTAAAATGCTGTTATTCCTGCCAGGGTTCATTGAGTCTCTGCTGAGAGTGGCATCCCACAGAACTGCCCTCATCTGCCAAGCTCGCCGCTCTGGAAGGCTCGCAAAACTCCCACAAGTGAGATTCAGCATTCTTACTGAGGTGAGTGTGTGCGTTTTTCCATGAGGTCAGTCGTGGCGTGTAGACGAGTTAAATGATGACTGGATTGTAGAGATTGGTGAATTCTGATTTGTCATGTACCCACTAATATGTTTCATCCAATACAAGTTAAACTCAATTGACTGCATTTGTAGCATATGGTTGATCACCACAGTAAATTAATCAATAAATCATCTCATCAGGTTTGCAATGGAAGTAAATGGGGGCCAGAAAATAAACATTAAAATATATAGTGTTTATAGGTGTTGATAGATTATAAGATGTTGTACATAATAGTGATAGAATTGTTTGCTGCTCTTGCCTAGGTAAAGTTGCATCCATTTTTTTGTGTTATCAGGATGACGTAAGGCTGGTCATAATCTCCATACATTCACAATATCTAAATATGAAAACTAGTCCCAGTGAAATCAGTTTGCATGATCACATCATGGCAACATTCACAGATTTTAGTTAAGTGACTAATAACTAGCAGATCCATTCACATAGAACAATAGTTTTCTACTTATAAACAAATTTACAGCTGAAATAATATTATTATGAGTTTATCATATTGCTTGCATTCCTTTCTGCGATTCTTGCAAACTGCTGGTGATTGATTTTTTTTTTTTTTTCGGAATATTTTGGAAGTAAAACTGCTGGTTGATTGATTTTTTTTTTTTTTCGGAATATTTTGGAAGTAGTATATGTTGTTGTGTTTTTATGTTCCAAGTGAAGGTAAATGCTGTAGAGTTTCGCTGATTTTCACGACATGGATGCATGTTTGGTTAATTGTGCGTCTGTGTTTAGGATGGCTTGTTTCGAGGCTGAGGTCAGTATGCACTGTTAGTCATTGTTTCCAGTCACTCTGACGGCTGTGTCTCTGAGCTTGAGCCCAGGGATGACATGGAAACACAACCTGCTGATCTCTGAACACAAGGTATTATTTGACATTATCTATTCTCATTGTATTACTCTGTTTGTGCTGATCATCTGTTTCTCTTAACTATGGCATCTACAGTATCATTCAGAAGTTTAGGGTCACTAAGATTTGTTGTTGTTGTTGTTGTTATTAAAAGAAATGAACACTTTCACTTCACGAAAGTGACAGATTTTTATAATGTTACAAATTATTATTATTTTTTAATAAGTGATGTTTACTGAATTTTCTACTCATCAAATAATCTACAAACAATCTGTCTCCACAAAAAAGTTTAAGCAGCACAACTGTTTTCAACATTGATAATAATAAGAAATGTGCCTTGAGCAGCAAATCAGCATATTAGAATGATTTCTGGAGGATCATGTGACTCCAAAGACTGGAGTACTGATGCTGAAAATTCAGCTTTGCATCACATGAATAAATTTCGATTTTAAATGTATTAAAATAGAAAACTTCTATTTTACGATATAATAATAATTTTCATGATATTACTGTTTTACGGTATTTCCTGTCAAATAAATACAGCCTTAATGAGCATAAAGACTTATTTACAAAAAATCTTACAGACCCCAAACTTTTCTACAGTACTGTAACATTAGAAATGTAACAAGCCACATGATTTGATGCCTCAAATCTTGAGGAGAGGTGTTCTGTGGCTTTTCTATGTCTATAAATCACCCTGAACACCTTATCGTATGTTGTATTCTTCATTTGTAATTAATTTAGGATAAAAGCATCTGATAATAAATGAATAAATGTAAATGCAGTGTTTTTTCTTTTTTCAGTAATTGCAAAAGTCTAGTTTCTTTGTAGGCTAAAGGTATAATTGACTGCATTTGGTGTTAGCAACCACTCTATATAAACTTTGACCTAATAGTGTACCTCACTTGTGATTATTTATAGACGTTTGAGAGAGCTGCCTTGTGATTGTAACCAGTTCTCGTATTGGGAAATCATATTGACTCACTGACCTGTTTTGACTATAGTTGCACAGTTTTGTCTTGGTTTTGTGTTTAGGCCGAGCAGTGAGCTAAATCAGGGACGTGGAAGGGGGAAAGCAGGCCATGTCACGGGTTCCCACACCCCCTCCCCCAGGGGAAATGACATCAGGACCTGTGGCGGAAAGCTGGTGTTATACACAGGTTAGAGAGTCTGGCTGAATGGAAAATGAATCGTTCTGAGTGGAGAATGTCAGTCATAAATATCCCTCTTTTTTTTATTTGTATCTACAGGTGAAAGTTGTGAAGTTTTCTTACATGTGGACGATTAACAACTTCAGCTTCTGTCGGGAGGAGATGGGAGAAGTCGTAAGGAGCTCGACCTTCTCCTCAGGCCCCAACGACAAGATGAAATGGTGTGTTTCATCGCTTTCTGAGTGTTTGTCGAAAGCTCTCAAGCGGCCTCTTAAAGGGGTCATATGATGTTGATAAAAAGAACATTATTTTGTGGATTTGAGACTTTAGTCTTTGCAACTTTACAGATCTTCTTTATGCACCAAGAGCTTGTAACACTCCAAAGAGAAAGGAAAAATTGAAATTGCATCATATGACCCCTTTAATTCTTCTCTGTAATGCCTCACCATCCTGCCCAGCCAAACACACTCACATACACCCACGAATACAGGCTTGACCTTTCCAAATATCAGTGTTTGTGAAACAACAGTGGCCCATTTTGATTTAGGTTGGGTTTTCATTGAGCCGTCTGGGACAAACTTTGAGATTCGCAAAAGATTTCTTTTGTCACTGACAGCTGATTAATTGCTTTACGATGAATCTTGTCTCTGATGAAGATCTGACTCTAGCAGTACTGCAATTGTTGACTGCTCCTACGACGGCCGTCGCCAGACTAAAAAATGGCTGAAGAGCCAATAAAATTACACATTTATGAGTCATATAACATCTTTTGGTTGCCAAATTACAGAATTGTGTGGTTAGGGTTGTTCAGAAGCAGCGTTGTACATGCTATTTCACTGGTTTAAAAAAAATAGATCTTTACATAATACACTGCCGGTCAAAAGTTTGGAATAATTAAAGATTTTTATTTGTTGTTGTTGAAAGAGAGAGTCGGCATTTATTTGATCAAAAGTGACAAAGGTTTCCACAAAACTATTAAACAACAAACTGTTTTCAACATTGATAATAATAAGAACCATTATTAATAATTGGTAATGATAATTGAGCAGCAAATCAGCATATTAGAATGATTTCTGTGAGACTGAAGACTGGAGTAATGGCTGAAAATTCAGCTTTGCCACCACAGAAATAATTACATTTTAAAATATATTCGAATAGAAAACAGTTATTTTACATTGTAGCAATGTTTTACAATATTCCTGTTTTACTGTATTTTTAATCAAATTAATGCAGCCTTGGTGAGCATAAGAGACTTCTTCCAAAAACACAAAACATCTTAGCATTTTATTGCATATGGATACATAGTGTTTTCTAATTATTATAAATTATTTTAAATTTTTTGTAATGCTGACATTTTTTTTTAACACGCGCTCCTATTATTTATTGAATTTTTTTCTGCAGGTGTTTGCGAGTGAACCCAAAGGGTCTGGATGATGAGAGTAAAGATTATCTCTCTCTGTACTTATTGCTTGTCAGTTGCCCAAAAAGTGAAGTGAGAGCAAAGTTCAAGTTTTCTTTACTGAACGCCAAAAGAGAAGAAACTAAAGCCATGGGTAAGAGCTTTCTGTATGTTCATTGGGTTCCAAAATTTCTCAAAATGTCCAAAAGTTTCTGAAAGTTCCCCAAAAAATCCTGGATGATTTCCTAAAACATTTGAAAACTTTCCAGAAATGTTCTGCCCTTTTGCAACCCCAGACGTTCACAGGATTGAGTTTGGTAATGTGGAATAGCAAATGTCTTATTTGTATTAATACTTTTTTTTTTTTCTCCCCACACTTCAGAAAGCCAAAGAGCCTACCGCTTCGTCCAGGGAAAGGACTGGGGCTTCAAGAAGTTCATCAGGAGAGATTTCTTGCTGGATGAAGCTAATGGACTTCTTCCTGATGACAAGCTCACTCTGTTCTGTGAGGTACCGTAACATGTAAGGTTTCATGTATATTCAATGTTTTGGTGTAATAATGCGCTTCCTTCAAACCAGTGACTCATTTGTTTAGGTGAGTGTGGTCCAAGACTCCGTAAACATCTCTGGCCAGTCAAACACAAACATGCTGAAGGTTCCGGAGTGTCAGCTTTCCGACGACCTGGGTAACCTGTGGGAAGGCTCCAGATTTACAGACTGCAGCTTGTTCGTGGGAGGGCAAGAGTTCAAAGCGCACAAATCCATACTGGCAGGTGAGCTTAGTCATCCCAACACGCCATTGACAGACGTTTGGGGTAGACCCAGATTTGCCTTGCTAAAAAGACAAGCTGCACAGACAATAGAGAATGTTAATGAGGCACATGATGAATTTGGCAGTACTTTGCACACAGATGATTCACTTGAAACTGATGATTCATGTTTCCTTTGACAGCGAGGTCTCCCGTATTCAATGCCATGTTTGAACACAAAATGGAGGAGAGTAAAAAAGTAAGTGATAAGATGTACACTACCAGTCAGAAATGGACAAACCTACCCTTGATTCTTTAGAATTAAGGTTTACTACATTTTAGAATTGTAGTAGTTCTAATATATGTAGTAATAATAATATTTAATATAATTTTAAACTATTATTTTTAGGCTATTTAATTATTTTAAACATTTTTCTTTATTTCATTATTGAAATAACATTATAAAATCAAATTATATTATAAAATACACTGCCGTTCAAAAGTTTGGGATAAGTACAATTTCTTTAAAGAAGTTTCTTATGCTCATCAAGGCAGTATCTGTTTGATCAAAAATACAGAAACAAACTGTAATTTTGTATAATATTGCAATTTAAAATAACAGTCTTCTGTTTTAATATACTTTAAAATATAATTCATTCCTGTGATGCAAAGCTGAATTTTCAGCATCATTACTCCAGTCTTCAGTGTCACATGATCCTTCAGAAATCATTCTAATATGCTGATTTATAATCAGTGTTGGAAACAGTTGAGCTGCTTCATATTTTTTTGTGACCTGTGATACTTTTTTTCAGGATTCTTTGATAAATAAAAAAGTTAAAAAGAACAGTGTTTATGCATCACAGAAAAAAAATATTTTAAAGTATATTAAATTCATAAAACAAATATTAGAAACTGCAATATTTCACAATATTACTGTTTTTTTTCTGTATTTTTGGTCTTGATGAGCATAAGAGACTCCACTGAAAAACATAAAAAATCGTACTGATCCCAAACTTTTGAATGGCAGTGAGTGTATATATTACAAAATAATAATAAAAAAACGCACACATATAATGTGTAAAATTTTATAAAAATCTAGAAATTTTCTCTATATAATGTAATATAGTATGTAGTAACAGTGCGTGTAAAATAAACAATAGACATACATATTTATTTATTTTACACACACTATTATTACACACTATAATTCTAAATCAGATCTTTAATTCATTAGAATTGTAATTTTTTTTCAACCCCGTCACAGAACCGTGTGGACATCAGCGATGTTGAACCGGATGTATTTAGGGAAATGATGGTATTTATTTACACTGGTAAAGCTCCTAACCTGGAGAAAATGGCCGACAACCTGTTAGCTGCTGCAGACAAAGTAAGACGCTGCTGCTCTGAAGAAAAAGTGCTTTTGTTTTGCGTTCCTGCTGCTGTTATGTGTGAACTAACACTTCCTGTGATTGACCTGCAGCTTGTTTTCTTCTCTTTCTTTTTAGTATGCTCTGGAAAGATTAAAGGTATTATGTGAGGAGGCTCTCTGTAACAGTTTGTCTGTAGAGAATGTGGCTGACATCCTCATTCTGGCTGACCTGCACAGCGCAGAGCAGCTTAAAGCACAAGCCATAGACTTCATTAATAGGCAAGTACACACACTCACTCAATATTATAAGAATCCTTTGTATACTTTACAATTCTTTGTTTTCCGAACACTTAAACATAATTGTATTTACATTGTAAATATTTGCTAATTTAATGACTCTGGTTTAATTGGGCTGTTTTAAAAGGATACATGATGGTATAATTTACAGCACAAATGTGACCCTGGACGACAAAACTAGTCATAAGGGTCAATTTTTCATAAAACTGAATAAATAAGCTTTCCATTGATGTATGGTTTGTTAGAATAAGACAATATTTGGCCGAGATACAACTATTTGAAAATCTGGAATCAGGGTGCAAAAAAATCAAAATATTGAGAAAATCGCCTTTAAAGTTGTCCAAATGAAGTTCTTAGCAATGCATATTACTAATCAAAAATTAAGTTTTAATATATTTACAGTAGGAAATTTACAAAATATCTTCATGGAACATGATTTGTACTTAATATCCTAATGATTTTTTGGCATAAAATAAAAATCAATAATTTTGACCCATACAGTGTATTTTTGGCTATTGCTACAAATATACCCCAGTGACTTAAGACTGGTTTTGTGGTCCTTCCATCAATCAAGCCTTCATGTAAATCATACTTTTATTTTTGTATGGTCCCAATTTCACTTTGCATAAATGAACGATTTAAAGCAAAGGCAATTATATCAATTGTAATTATTTGTGTGACAGTTGATGGGCTGTTGAATATGTAATGGTGACAGCGGCGGCTGGATTCTGCTCTGGTCTCTTTCCTCAGATGCAGTGTTCTTAGACAGCTGGGCTGTAAAGATGGGAAGAACTGGAATAGCAAGTATGTGTGCCAACATGCTACCATCTCCCAGAGTCCTTTGCAAATAAAAAGCACCAAACACATCTGTATTTAACAGGAAGCTCCAGTTTGCATAGTAATTATGTGACTAAGATATCCGTAAAACAAAATGATTCATGGCACAGCTTGTGGAGAGTTTTTTTATTTTTCTGCCATTCTTGTTGTATGATCACGTTTAAAAAAAAAATGTTCTGGGCTCGATGCAGTCTAGGCATTGTTGACAGCAAAGTAACAGAACAAACTTTTTAACTGTGGTAAAATCACTGTAACATAAGGCCATGGGTAGCTTTTAAAGCAGTAAAATATATAAAAATAATATTTTTTTTTTTCTTTTTATTGTACACAACCTTTCAAAAGATCTTTAAATCTTTTTATGCTCGCCTATGGCAGAATTTAGTTGGTCAAAAATACAGTAAATCAACAATATTGTGAAATATTATAATTTGAAATAACTGCTTTTTATGTGAATAGATTTTAAAATGTAATTTATTCCTGATATCGAAACTATTTCAGCATCATCACTCCAGTCTTCAGTGTCACATGATAATTCAGAAATCATTCTAATGCTCAAGAAACATGTCTTTTTATTAATGTTGAAATTGTTCATTTATATTCTCCAGATCGTTTTGCACCATTGTTGTACTGTATATGCAGTATTTCTTTTTACAAACCACATGCCACAGATGCTGTGGATAGAGCTTAACTTGTTTTGAACCCAGAACATTCCTTTAATTAGCATGATTTCCCTGAATTAATAAAAATCCCAGATTATATTTACTCATTTCATCAGCGTGACCAATGTTATGTCATTTATAGATTGTAACCTTCAGGCTTGTTTTTGCTCATTCGCAGTCATGCCGCAGACATAATGGAGACCGCAGGTTGGAAAGCGATGATTCAGTCCCATCCTCACTTAGTGGCCGAGGCATTCCGGGCTCTCGCTTCAGCCCAGTGCACCCCTTTTGGTCTGCCTAGGAAACGGCTAAAACAGTCCTGACCTTTGCCCTCACAGACTGCTTAGAACAAAACGCATGAGGAGGCAACTACCCCACCGAGCCCGATTTCCCCCTCCTTTTTGCCCCCCTCTTCACTCACCCGTCGCCCTTACCAGAGACCGGATAGAGGAGCTAGTTCAAACTACAGTGCTCAAAAAGAAATGGACTTCGCCATGCCGTTTACTTTGGGCATAATTCAAAAAATGGCCTTAAAGGATCTGCCCCTTTGCTCCTTGGTGTCTCTACTTGTAAACTTGTGGTCTGACGTTTCAAAAAAAAACAACAACACAAGTATACACTCACTAAACGCATACCCACGCACACGCATCGAGTGCAAAGATCGTCTCCACTGACACTTTTAAAGTGATGATGTTGCTGGCAGAATGTCACATTGTATGTCTATCATCATTAAAATTGGCGTAAGTATTAACTGAGGTTGCTGTAGAATAATTGGTGAAATGTGATGAAATTCACATTATGAGTATTACACGAGAACGGCTAAAGACGTCGATATTTTGCACCAACTTAAACTAATGGTAAATATGAAGATTTGTTTACCATGTTGTTTACAGAACTTGTTTTCCCCTTTTTCGCACAGTTAGTTTTGACTTTAGTTGAAGTTATTTTCCATGGTTTAACATACTCTATGGATCAGGAGAGTTCTTTGTGTTTGAAAAAAAAATGTATTGTGGTTCAAAAGAAGTTTGATTTATTGCTTTGGAAATAAAATGGTGAAAAAATGTCCTGGTCTTACTGTTATCTTTTTTCCTCCTTTATTCATGTTTTTTTTTTCTTCATCTCTCTAAAAACCACTTACCTTTTTGCCTGATGTCACCAAATCCTCTTCTTTGAACAGCCATATAGATCAGATTTCATGACCAATAAAAAAGAAAACAAAAAAGCCAAATAACAAAAGAATCATGTTGACTTAAAACATTTAAAATGCACTTTATCAATTAATATTAAATTGGTTGTTCAGCAAAATGTTTTGAGAAAAATAATTAGTGATTCTTCCCTGCATGGAAAGTTTATCAAAATGACTATTTAAATATTGTCTATTTTAAATATTTTTATTGGCACAATTTTCCAGTCAAACGCCTTCAGTTAGCTTTCAGTTGGCAGATGATCATATTAAAGGAAAAAAATATATTTTACAATTCTGTCCCAATTGTAATGGTTTTAGCTTGATTTTGATTTTGACGGCAAGTTTGGAATCTTTTGAAAGTTTCAGAATATCAGTACCTATAAAAACTCCTTTCAAACCATGTGTGGAGCTGTATGATCTTTACGGTACACTAGCATGTTGCAAACTTGATCACATCGGTCTGTGGCTTCTAAAATAATTTGAATGAACTTCTATAAATCTTCTCTTCTTTTTTAGTCTTTAAACATCTGGAGATGACAAGCTGAGATCAAAGCCAGCGAGCTGCAAATCCTCAAACGCCCTGTTCATCAAGCCATGAGATTACAGACTCACCGACATTATGTACATTTTTCAGATCAGAGTTTGTGCATATGATCAGACCTTTGTGAATGAAACCATTTTTTTTCCTCTGCTGATGTGAGAATGTCATTTGTTTTCATTGGGTAGAATTTACAGAGGTTAGTGGCTGTTCTGCAATGAGACTCTTCTGGTAGAGTCAGAGGGATACTGAAGCTTTTAAGAAGATTTTGTAACAAACGTGGTACAGAGTTGACTGCTCAAGCTTTGTCTGACTTTTTTTTGTTTGCATCTGTGCAAGGATTTTTATCCAACTTGTGAAGTTGTACACCAAAAATCTGCTGACAGTCTTTGAGTCAAAGAAGAAACTACACAAGGGAGCATTCTGGAAATTTAAATCTAGTCTTTTCTTTAATAACTGAAACAAAATACAAAAGAACTGAGGAGCACATTATGGCTTTAACATTAATCTGAGTTATTGACAATGTTTCTGTGAACACAAAAATATGTTGGCATGAAAAGGAGGGCATCACAAATGGCTGCAATACAAGATGTTTTACATTGTTCTGTTACTGAATTCCAGCTTATGTTGATTGGGAAATTTGTTTAGGAGCTTTTAAAACATCACACTGATGACATCACAAGAGTCACTGAGAAAGGGTCAGGGGTCACTGTGGAAACCATAGATGTGTTGGTCTTGTCCAATCTAAGGCCCAATCCCAATTCTACCCCTTAGCCCTTCCCCTTTCCCCTACCCCTCCGTTTCGCGCGTTCACGTGAAGGGGTAGGGGTGTCTCAATTCTTTTTTGGTTGGAGGGGTAGCGGTCCGATATATATATGTGTGTGTGTGTGTGTGTGTGTGTGTGTCAGTAAGCAGCGCATTAATATAGAACGGCAATTAAAGGCTCTAATGCACATACCAGCAGACCAGTATAGGTGTGTGTATTGTAGGAGCTAGACGACGTATGAT
>NW_015540851.1:3435-16676 GCF_001515605.1 Sinocyclocheilus anshuiensis | reverse complement strand
CCAATTCTTAGGGGAATATTTTCACCCCTACCCCTTGACACTCTGTTTCAATGGACAAGGGGAAGGGGTAGGCGGAGGGGTATAAAATAGAATTGGGATTGGGCCTAAATGTCAACCACACAAACCAGGTCTTAAGCCTGGATTCACCCAAAAATAAAACCATTTCTCATTCACTCATTTTGTTCCAGACATTTTTCTGTGGAAAATTATTTTTTTTGGTGAACTATTCTTGTCATCGACTGCCCTAGGAGGACAAGCAAGATAGAATCATCTGACCTTGCTTCCATTTACCCGGTTCTTTATGGAACAGAAGGAAACTACAGGCTAGAGAGGCTGTAACAATGAGATGACACCTCAGTTACCTCAACACATCTAATTTAGGCTGTGCTATCCCACAGAGGTATAGGGAGTGTCACTGTGGTAGTTGTAGTCTGGGCAGACCTTCTGTACTAGCTTGTAGTCAGCACTGAAGAAGTCAATGTAGATGCAGATGACCTTGAAGGGCTTGGAGCAAAGCCAAGACACATGGCTTTGGGTCTGTTCCTGGAAACATACCCTGTTCGGGAAGTCGCTGCAAACGGACGTCCTCTTGCTGCGGTCCGTCTTCTCGTATTCCACTCGACAATTGAAGGCCTTATTGTCTTTGGGTACCTCTATGGTCTCCTGTTGAGTGATCTCAAAATCGACAGCCTTGGAGGGCGGGACCAGGCTGACGGACACATTGCCCAGGCCGGTGGAGTTGTGGCGGAAATAGACGCTAAAGGTTCCGTTGCCATGGTCAACGATTTTCCCAGTAATGAGAAGGTTTAACTTGACCGTTTTAATGTTCGAATGGAAGTCGCCCCAGCCAAACATCTTCTTAAACTTGCCCGTTTTCACATAGGGGCGACGTTTGGCCCTCGAGAGGGTTCCTTCGGTATCAGTGTGGTTGGATAACCAAGCCCACAGATCCAGTGCCCCGGGATCCGGAGCAGTTTCACGGCTCTGGCTGTTAGATTGGGACGTGTGGGAGAAAAGCCGCAGGGATTTGAGAAACTCTGAACGAGAGCCGTAAGGAGAGACACTTTCCTCCTTATCGCTCTCTTCCCAACCCAGAGGAGACACAGCTGCTCTGAGCTCTGCTCCACATGCCACCTTCAAAGACAAAACCAGGAAGAGAAATGTTAAACGAAGAGGTTGTAGATGCTAATGTATCTTAAGAAAAATAAAGATCCAATCCAGTCCAGTGGACAAACATAAAGGTTTTTCCCAAAGACATTCAAAAACTACTCTACTTCCATATTTCTGCAGAACTTTTATCTATCGAGTTTTAACTGTGCAAATAAAAAGAAATTTCAGATACACTTTGGGGTTTCTACGATTTTTACACTAGTGGAACCCTTCGGAGAACTGCTAGGATACCTTCTGAAGGTGCTTCAGATATACTAGTGTGTACACAAGGAACTTTCCCTTATGATGGGGTTGCTGGAGTTTCCACACTCAAAGTTCTTTACTGACATTTATGATTCCATGAAGAACCTTTAATATTCATGGAATCTTTCCATTCCACAAAAGCCTCTTTATAGTGGATTTTTCAATTGTTCTTCACTAAGAAAAATGGACGCTGATAGGTTCTTTGGGGGAACCAAATGGTTCTTCTATAACATCGCTATGAAACCTTTACTTTTAAGAGTGCAATATAAGAGTTCTTGCAGGAACTAATTTCCATTTGGAATGTTCTTCAGAGAACTTCCCTTTTAGAAAGGGTGCCTAGAGGTTCTCCAGAGGGTTCTACCAGCAATCTAAGAAACCCTACATAATGCCTCAAGCATATTTACATGAAAAGTGGTCAATCCATACCACTGTTAAAATGAGAAGATGCTTGAGGCACCATCCTGTCAAACCAGAAAAACGCTCTAGGAAATTGTAGGAACACTTTTTAGGTTGCCTCAAATACCTAGACCACAAATGTGTACTAAGAAAGAAATGAGTTGCCTTTAAGCATAAAATATTTAGAGTTAGTGAACACTTATATTAGGTTATTAAGGTTTTAAGAATTCCCCAAATTCCAAACACTGATGTGCCTGTCCACATTTACACCTCACATGTGAAATTATAAATGAATAATTACTACAGTATAACATGAATAACATTCCAGCTAGTATATAGACGAAATCAAAGGAGATGCATCACTACATAAATAATCAAAACATAAAAAGAGGATGGGAAACTGAAAGATGCATGAGACAGCCCTGTTTTAAATGATGCAAACAGGATGTAACATCTCCGAAGTATGAAACTGTTCACTGCAATGCAAGTTTACTACTGACACAATAAACACTATCTACCTCAAGCCTAAGACAGTGACTCCCACACAGTCACACACCCAGCAAAACTGGTTCCTAAAACACACCCATGACGCTAGCTTTTTTAGTCTGGAGTTTCATATTATTACTACAGCCAATCAATGTGATTACTTTGTTTTGCACTGCAGAAATGGTGAAATATGAATGAACGGAAAACAGCACAGGAAAGACCAAAGGAGCAAGATCAGGGAGGAGCTGCCCTACTCTCATTCTCGCCATCTTTCAACGAAGCTCAAAAGCCTCTCACATATACTTTCAAAGACACAAATTGATAGAACGAAAGAGTGTATATGTCCCAAAGGCTGTTTAGTCCCCACCTCCCCAAGTCTCAGATTTCTCCATCATTTCTCTTTCATTTTCATTCTCAGAAATAAAAAAACCAAGGGGGTACATATTTAGGAGACACAGATAATTTGTGCGTTCACTTCATAATTCAAACCAGCGATGGTGAATGAGAAATAAAACGTTCAGTGCGTGAAAATCTGCTGTTTGTTAATTTTTTGTTAATCTTGCAAATTCATGATCCACAGAACAAAACAACTACCAACATCCTCTGGAGAGACATGAAATGCCAAATGTATAAAACGAAAAAGAAAAGAAAAAATTAAGCAGAGCAAAAACAGGTTAACAAAAAAAACACGTATTTATTTATTTTTATTTATTTATAAATTAAGAGATTAGGGACTGAAATAAATACATTTTATTACAGTTCAAGGATGGAAATAAATTAAGGGAAAAAAGAACTAATGATAAAAATCTGACTTTGTGATTGCAGTGAAAACAAACTCTCTTGAGAGAGGACTTAGGGCTGAGCCATCATCACAGGTTGTCATTTCATCTTCATCTGGCTTAAACTGGTTTCTGGGATCAAGTCTTAAACGGTATGTTGTGTTTGTGAAGTCAATTCATATGCATTAAAATTCATATTTGGAAATAAAAACACAATCACACAAGCACACACATTTTGTTCTCCTTTGAGAAATAAGCAAACGGATTATTCAAAGATTTACAGAGGAAATGAGACAAAAAGCCACAGCATATTCTAAAAGCATATTTGGATTATACAAAGAGTTTTGTCTCTTTCAAAAAATATATATATAATATAATGTATTAATTAAAAAAATAAATAAATTTAACTCATGTTTCGCAAATACTACAATACTTAAAAAAAAAAAAAAAAACTACAATGAAGACGACTGGTTATTATAGAGATAAGTATTAGTTACAGCAATAATAATAATAATAATAATAATAATAATAATATTTTTTCCATCTTTCACCAGTAATACACCCTGGGAGAAGAAAAGGTTCATTCACTTTGGCAAACGAAATACTGCAGTAATCACATACAAAACTTTGCTTTAATTAAAATAATTAAAATAAAATTCATACCATGTGTAAGCAGAGCATAAGCAGGGCAGAGTAACACTGACACATCTTCATGTGTTTTTTGAGTCCAGATCTGGCTTATTAAAGATCAGGTCGACTCGTGGCAATGTCTTCTGTCAGTATTCCTAAAAACACAAAAGCTGTCATGCTTGAAGATATGAGGAAATACATGAAATTAGTGTTAAGAACAAACAAATAACAAAAAATGGGCACACTTTACATTTGCATTAACGGAATAATCATGTTTGCAAATAACAGGTTGAAATGATGTACAAGAAAGTATATAAAACAGGTCAAGTTTACTGGCTTAATTAGGCTTCTACCATTTTATTAACCTTTTAACTTTTCTTGCAGATTCTGTGGTGTGAAAAATAAATGTTAAAAATTACAAACACACCATGTAGACTCTAATTAAATGAAGTTTGATGTTGTTTAAATTAGTTTGAAATGAAGTATAAAATGACACTGCAGGAAACTGCTGTCACAGCTTGAAATGTCAAGTACCCGACAATATTGTCAGTACTGAGAAATACTGTATTAAATGAACACGCAATTATTTTGTGAAGAGGATTATAGTTATTCTGTTATATCAATTCATTCACCAGGGGCAACAAACGAAGTAATGCAAAAGAGTTACCAAATAAATAAACAAATAGAAAATTGTTTAATATTATTAACAATAATTAGTTTCAGAATAACTCACCCTTTTACTGTAGAGTTGGACTCATACATCTCTGTGCGGTGAGCATCCTTACAGTGTAGTTATCGTAGTGCTTAAAGTGCTTAAAGAGATGAAGACAAATATCACTCCTCGACAGTCCAAACTCAAAGTGACCAGCAATAAAAACTTCTTCGCATTTGATTAAAACAATATAATCTTCTTCTTTACCCAGCGTGGCTCGTGTCCAGCTGCATTAAATCCTCTTAGCTCTGCTCATCTGGCTGCATGCCTTTCCACTGCAACACTCACATATCCTAACACGATTATGTTTGGATGTGATTGTCCATCCAAAAGAAAAAAAGTATAATAATAAAACTGTTCTCTAAGCAGTCCCCTGGGTAAAAGTCCAGTTTTGCTGCATCCTTGCCCGCTCGCTCTTCCTAAACTGATGTTGTGTGATGGATCAGTGCGCTTTTGGGTTGTGACAGTGGAGTCACTGAGCCCAACCCCTCAACATCAGCACCAAGAACAGCACACATCACGTTTTAAAGCTTTTTTTAATGTATGTAAAGCCATTTAAAACCACTGTGTGTTAACTTAGTGCTAAGAAGCACTTTGATGGCTCATAAAACAGCAGAAGACTTACCTTGTGGGCAGATTTTATATTTTTGTGTCAAAAGTACTATTCAGAAGCATTTTGCACTTTTATCATCATGAGACTCTGCAAAAAAAAAAAAGCACACTTTATGTAAATATAACAGTTAATAATTAATAGTTAATATTGGAATAGTTATCGGCTAGTCTAAATGACAGTGAATGTTTCTCAGGGTGGCATGGTAATAAAAAGCTAATGAAAATTGAACCCAAATATAAAAAATAAAATTGAACAGACATTTATCTTACCCTATATAGTGTGCAACTGGGGCTTCTTTTTGATCTTTGACCATGATCTTTTTCCGCCAACCAGGGGTGAAAAAACTGGTCGGCTTCTTAGGAAGCAAAGCAATTTGACATTATTCAAAGCAAGGACAAAACATTATGCTAGTTCTACCATTCCTTTTGGTGTTACTGTTCAATGAATGTAATGTGGATGCTTAGGGTCCTTTTTGCAGTTGTACTAGTACATTTTAAAACTTTCATGTTTATGTGCATGTGTTAATAGATGTATATTTTGCTTATGTATGTGCAAATGTATATCGTTTTTGAGTAGTATTATTGAATTTGTTTTGAAAATGTTGTTTTTATATTTCTCTGGTATCTTTGTATTTTATGTTTTTTCCTTGCAATTTTATCTTTCAAATGTACTTTCTGCTATAATTCAATCTCAGTATTGCTAAGCAGAAAAGTAAATAAACTTCAAACTTTCTTGTCACACTTTATGGGCCAAGTTAAAATTGTAGTAATTAAAAAAAGAATAAAAATTCTGAAAGACAAACTGCCAAAAATGTAAAAGGTAACATTCAAAAATCAAACCATTGTTTTGCCAAACAAATCACTTCTAAATGTGCACAGGTTTATAACATTTAATCCACGTTAACAACTTGCCCTAACAAGTATGAAAGAACACCAATTAAAACTACCCTTCATAATATAGTTGAATCAAGTGTAGTGTTATTGTCAACAGCTATGACAAAATATTATATTAGAATTTTGGTTTGGATAATAGAATTCACACAAAATAATTTTAAATATAAGGTTTTACAATAAATGTTTTGGGGGGGGAGGGGGCAGCTAGTGAAAGCGCATTTGTGTAATTAATCCTGACTCAAAACTGTTTTACCTTTTCTATATTATTATATTACATATTATATTGAATAGAAATGAATAGCTGTATCTAAACGATTTGCATTATTCCAATAGAGGTTCCAAAACAGAGGGTTTTCATAGCGGTGCAATAGAAGAACCATTTTGGGTTCCCCAAAGAACCATTTTTTTATTTCTTAGGGCAAAGAATATTTTAATAATCCAAATAACTTTTTTTCATAAAGAACATTTTATGCAATGAAAATGTTTTATGGATGTTAAAGGTTCTTCATGAAACCATTGATTTCAATAAAGAAGTTTTACAGTGTATCGCTGACTCTGAAGGATATGTATCCATTTAAAACTAGTGTGTGATAAAACCATTTTTGTCGATCTTCTGAAAAATAGAGAAATAGGAACTCATGTTAGATGTCAAAATATGACTAAAATGGGAGAAAGTCTATTTTTTATTTATTTATTTATTTTTAAAAGTCATGTTGTAATAATTAAAAATGGTTTAAGAAACTAAAATGACAAAAAAAATATTGGTTTAAATACGCAAGTTTGTTTGGAAACAGCTCCACTCTGTGGTTATTACAATAACTGCAGTTCAAGCCATCAGCACAGACAAAAAGATGTTTACCCGAGATTTATTTACTCATGCAAATGCAAACGTTAGAACACAGACAATTGAACAATACAATAAATATAAGCAGACTTTTTTTTTCAGAAATCAGATCTATTCATTTAAACAAGTAACAGAATAAACAAATCTCGACAGCAACGATGCATGTCTCTTTAATTATACAAAATGACTAACAAATCTAATTGCAGAACTTTCACAGAGACTCATTTGCAGGACTCTTTAATAATCTGGTTCTGATTCTTCACCAGAGTGGCTAACATGGACATGAAGTTGGGCTTCTGCGTGGCAGATTTTGTAACACCAGAGGCAGAGACTTTCCTCTGGTTCCCTCGTTTCATCTTAGGCTTCACGCTGAACAGATCTGGGGGCGTCCTGAACCCATTCGAATCCTCAGAAATCTCTTCCTGCTGCTCATTCTGGAAACCATTCTGAGCTTCACGAATCTCTCCACGAAGTTTGTGCTTCTGCCGAGGGCTTTTCCTCTGTTCCGCAGCTTCCACAGCAACAGTTTCAGGCGTGTCATCAAACTTCAGAGCCCGCCGCGTTCCATCTATGCCATCAAACACTTCCTGATTGTTCAATTTGCCCCGGACATCAGTCGTCCTCTGTTTGCTGGAGGCATCTGAGTTCTGCTTCAACCCTGCATTTAATCTTGAAATCTTCTCATCTACAAGCAGTTTGTCCTCCTGCGTCACACTGACACTAAGGTTGAGAGGAGAAAGCTGCTGAGATAATGTGTTGTTCCAAGAAGGCTTCCTTTTCACCGAAGATTTCCAGCCAGCAACGGGTGGCCAGTCCACAGATCGTGACCTCTTACGATGCCGTGGCTTTGCTTTGGTAATGGACAGGTTGGTCTGAATGGAAAGCAGATACTTGCAGCGCCGTAAATTCCTAGATACATGCATACAAAAATTATTTTACTACATATATACGCACAATACTGGAGTATTTTTTATCTTTCCTTGAATGAGACACCTAATTTTTGGCAATACCTTCAACTTGATTGCACAGACACTATTGGAAGAGAAGTGAACTGAGCTGGACAATGATATCAGTGAATCAACTAGGGCTGTGCAATTAATCGTATGCGATTGTCATGTGCATCTCGTCAGTAAAGCCGGTTCCGTGATTTTCTTTGCATGATGACGGCACCTCCGTGTGGGCACGTGATGATGACGCAGAAGGGCACTTCAAGAAACAGTTGTTTGGTCCCCTACACCGCTCTCACTCCGGAGGGTAAACCCTTTGAAGGGATTAGGGCATAGGGATGAGCCCTTCCGAATGGAACGCAGGGAGAGCCGTAGTTCACTGACAATTATGCAATATCGCGTTCACAATCGCATTCGATTATGAACGCCATATTGCCCTGCTTGTCAGTGAACTACGGCTCTGTGTATTAAATGCCACTCCATCTGAACGCAGGTGATGCCGATTTACTACTAATCACGGAACCGGCTTTACTGACGAGATGCGCTTGACAATCGCATGCGATTAATTGCACAGCCCTAGAATGAACGATAAACTGCCTTTAACCGAAAAAGTGACTGTTTACTATTGTCCTCTTTTTAGAGCTGCTTTACAGCAGAATTCAATTTTGTTTTACATCGACACATTATTTTTCTGTTTAACACTGTAAAGCTGCTTTGACACAATCTGTATTGCATAAATCACTATATAAAGGTGACTTGACTATTAAAATGAAAATATATTGTGCCAACACAGAAACAGTTATTTGTCATTTTTAGTTACTTTGCTTTAAAGCAAACTGCTCTGATTTCACTTGATTTTCACATTTGCCAGTACGAGCAGCATCCTCAATGTTCAATAGAAATAAAGACTCCAGGATGTAATCGTATCACCTTGCAAAATCATGTATAAATATAAAAAAATACTATGGAAATATAATGCTATTTCGTTCCATTTATGTTCACTACTGTTCAAAATTAGTACGATTTTTTTAAAGTGACACTACAGATATTTATAATGCTACAAACGTTTTCAATTTCAAATTATTCTAAACACTATTCTTTTGAAATTTCTATTCTTAAAAGAATCCTGAAAAAATGTTTTCAACACTGATAAGAATAAGAAATGTTTCTTGAGTAGCAAATCAGCATATTCAAATGATTTTTTAAAGGATAATGTGACACTGAAGACAGAAATAATGGCTAAAAATGTAATTACATTTTATATCAAAATAGTATTAGTACTACTTTACAGAAGTATTAGTATTTCAAATATATTAAAACAGTTTCTTTAAATTGTGATAATATTTCACAATATAACTGTTTTACTGTTTCTGATCAAATAATTGTATCCTTGGTGAGCATAAGAGCAGAGAATGGTAGTGTATATACTGTATTCAAAAAATACATTAAATTGTACTACAAAAATCTGTCATACTACTAATAATAACCATTACATATTAATAATTAATATTACATTACAAATATTCAAGACGGGTTCAGAAACATAAAACAAAACAAAACACAAAGACACACAAAATGAATGAAAAATAGACAAAAATAGACCAGCAAAGTGGACAAAAATCTTTTTTCAACCCCAAATCTTTATGGAGTTAATTCTGATCATGAATGACATATTGACTCACCTCTGCTGAAATGCATGAGGTCTGAAGCAGTTTGCTTCTGTTCTGTTGATGGCTGCAAAATCGGAGCCTCCTGCTAACAACTTCCTGATCCGACTCAGGCTTGTCCACAATAATCTGAAGATCAACATTCACACAATTCATATTCAAACTAATTAATATATGATTATTAAAGCGGTAATTCACAGATGGCTTTTAAATAAAACTTGGCTATCTAGGCAGTAAAAAGCTTAGCCTAATTTTTAAAAAACCTTCATGTTGTAATGCAGTTATTTTGACCCAGAAAGGATCTTCTTTTCCTGAAAATGCTAATGTTATTGTACTGGACTAAAATCTACTGACTTTGCTGATAATTCTTGTACTTTTCTGTGATTCTTTCCCCACCTTGTTATATGATATTCCCGGTCAAAGGTTGTTGTTGTTTTTTCTTTTTTTGAATTGATTCAAAACGTTTGTGGCTCATTGATCTGAGCTAATGCACCTCAGTATTTTTTAGTGAACACAGCCAAAATTATCCACAATTTTTTTTATTTATTTTTTTTTTATTACTGAAGTTCATATTATAAGTTCAATGAGGCCTAAGACCAATGAGTTCCTAAAAAAAACCCTCTGGGCTTTCTATAAACATAGCTCTACTCTACTGGAAGTCTTCTTATTATCAGTGTTATATTAATGTAGAAGATAACATACCCCTTCTCTCGATGACGGTGTCTCTGAGGGTGCCACTTCTTAAGCAGAACCCACACATCACAAGATAAAGATGCTGGATCTAATACACAAAGACATACCAAAAAATATTTTTGGTAAAACGATAACAGGTGCTTTATATTACGAGCTTTATGGTAATCACTTGGAGTATCATTTCTACAAACAGCACATCTGAAATATTTACCTGTATCTCTGCTTTTCTTTTCCGGGGTGGGCTGTTTTCTCATCTTGGCGAAAAGTCTCTCGCATTCTCTGCATCTTACAGTATTGACAGGACGACAGGGTGAGCTGGGACCCGATTGCACCGTGAAATCAGTACCGGATTCGTCCAAAATAGACTCAAGCTCTGCTCGAGACTCAATCTCGATCTTGGTCTCAGAGGTATTAGCCCTAAACCTGAGTTTCTCTAGAGTGTCCTCAGCCATTGCACCTGGAGCCAGGGAGATCTTCTGAACCGTCCCATGTTGTGGTTCCACAACAGAAAGCGGCCTCTCATCTTCTTTTCTCCCGCGATATGATGACCCAGCTCTACTCTTCCTTACTGGCCGCTTCAGATCACGAATAACAGACACATGATCTTTTATTTCTTTCACACTGTCTGACTGACTAGAGTCAGTGTCACTCAACACCACAGAGATGCTCTCAGAGTCCTTCACATGTTCTCGCTGATGAAGCCGTCGGCTTCTCAGGACTGTGCTGCGCCGCAGTTTCATAGAGACAGATTTGGTAGTAACCTCCCTGAGAACCAAGATGTTCACCTTGATGAAGAATTAGAAAAAATAAACAATTTATATGCAAACAACATCATATGCAAGTTACTAAGCAAAAGACCTCTTTTAGATCATGTTTTTTGACTTGAGTGATTTCTACCTCACTGTAGAATCCTGACTCTTGTCTTGGAGGCAAGTTAGTGAGGTAGTGGTAATTTGCCCTGAAAACAATAGCCATCAATGACTAAATCGCAGTTTGTTTCATAACTAATTAGTCACTACAGTTCTGGTCACAAATCTAAACAACATAAATAAAAACTAGCACATTTGATTCACTAATGCCCAATAATTCTTTCTAGAGAAGCAGCTTACTAGTTACATAGTGTAACGTTACTGAGATGTCTTCAGCTCTCTGCTGAAGAAACATTAATTCAAATAACTTAAGTAATAGGATTGGGTGTAATGTGTTAATTAAACAATCTCCTCACAAATAGCATATTTTCGTCCTTTTACTCGAAAAATGTAACGTTATATTTGTAAGGTCACGTTGTTCGTTTTGGTTTGCTTGTCTCGTGAAGCAATGGCACTCTTTGAATAACCATAACACATATTTCTTACTCTCTCTCGAAATGTCGATAGTCTGTTTGCTGTAATAACATGTCCAACATGTCCATCGCTTTAAACCCGAGTCCGAAGCGGATCCGCAGTTTTCTGTTTACTTCAGTACCGCAGAAAGGCTGTTCTTCTTCTCCGGTTTTATGGCGGGTAGCACCAATGTTAAGGTGCATTATCGCCACCTACTGTATTGGAGTGTGAACCAGAGTTTACCCTTTCATAAGAAGAGGACAATAAATAAATAAATAAATAAATAAATACATAAATAAATAAAAACAAATAATTACTAAATAAAATAAAAAAAATACATTTTTTTTACTTCTTTACCTCAAGAAGATTTTTCCCACTAAATTCTCTTAATCAGCTCTGTTCTCTTAAGATACAAAAATAAACTTTCTAGTCCATAAGTAAATATATTTTTAAGCTTTAGGTTATCCACTCCCATCTTTCTAAGTTCATTCTTCATTGTTTCTCGTTCATTAGTATACTTTTGACAAATACAAATAACATGTTCTACTGATTCCTCCATTCCACAGTGCTCACATAATCCTGTTGGATGTTTATTTATTATTTTTAAGGTTTTATTCAGCATAGTATGCCCAACCCTTAATCTTGTTAGAATATTTTCCTCTTTGGTGCTTCTTTTAGTTATTCTCACGACTCCTACTTCTCGCTGTATTTCATAAAGTTGACGTCCTGTATTTCCTGTATCCCATTTATGTTGCCACTCCTTAGTGGTATATGCTTTAATTACTGCTTTTGCTTCATATTTACTAAGTGAGATATTCATGATATCCTCGTTTTCCAATGCCTGTTTTGCTAATCCATCAACCTTTTCATTACCCTTTATCCCCCTATGAGCTGGTATCCACATAAATATTATCATGATGTTCATATTCTTAAATCTATACAGATTTTCATATATCTCATTTACTATATCCTGTCTACTATGAGATGTGAATGATTGCAATGACTTTAATGCCGAACATGAATCTGTACAAAGTATAACCTTTTTGATTTGAGTCTCCTCTATCCACTGTAGTGCTGTTGCTATTGCCATCATCTCTACTGTGTATACTGATAAATGATCTGATGTTCTCCTATTAACAGAAATGTTTAAGGATGGAATACTGAATGCAAAACCTGTTCTCCCTGTATTAGGATCTTTAGATCCATCAGTATATACTGGAGCAAATACTTGATATACAGTTTGTAGTCTATCTTCAACAACAGCTACAATGTTTTCAGGTTCTTTCATTAACTCCAGCATCTAAAAAGCTATGAGTACTGCAGGAAACATCCAAGGTGGCGTTATTGATAACGGTACTGCAGGAATGTATCTTTTATGACTTAAAATTATTTCTCTAGCTTCTTTATCACTATTCCATGCAAAACACCTCTGTTTAGACCTTTCCTTTTCCCAGCACGGAAGGAGTACCTTTACTGTTGGATGGCGGTCTTCTGACTGACCGTGAAGATTTACCCAGTAGTTCATCATTAACTGCTTTCGTCTGATTTGTAACAGCATTTCACCCACTTCAACCTGAAGAGCAGATACAGGAGTCGTTTTAAAAGCACCACAACAAAGTCTCAAAGCTTGAGCTTGTATTACATCCAGCTTCTTCAGTAAAGTTTTTGCTGCCGAGTCGTAAACAATACTTCCGTAATCTAACACTGATCTAATCAGTGCTATATAAATACTTTTCATTGCAGCTCTACTCGCTCCCCACTCTGATCCTCTTAGACATCTCATCACATTTAAAATCTTTTTACATTTAGTGTCAATCTTTTGAATATGTTCGTTCCATGTTAATTT
>NW_015540851.1:0-1713 GCF_001515605.1 Sinocyclocheilus anshuiensis | reverse complement strand
CCACAGAAAAAAGTCATATACATCTGGGATGACATGAGGGTGAGTAAATGTTGAGAGAATTTAAATTTTTGGGTTGAGTGTCCGTCTGTTACTGTCGTGCCTTCTTGGCATGCAGTAATGACAACTGACAATTTGAGTTCAAATAAAATTAACTGTACTATTCTGTTTATTCTTCTAATGAATTCATAACAGACAGTTACAGAGTAAATTTTATTTATATAAATTAAGTGGAACTTCTTATCATTCTTATGATTTAATAAATTAAGTCTTTTATGACAAAGTGTCATATGTCAAAGCCTAGACTTTTTTCATACCATGTAACAAAAGGAAAATTTGGTTGCCTGGATAGACAAATGAAGAGAGAATATTAATTTTCATCTGTGTTCTGAAAATGAATCAGAGTTTTATGGGTTTTTAACAACATAAGATTTTCATTTTGGCTGAACTAATGCTTTAAAAAGTCTTTACAAAGAAAATGAAATGGTCTAATGAATTATTTCTTTTATGTTAAGGTTCATTGCGAGGATCAGTCCTGTCAACAGCAAGTGCTCTGCAAAATTCCAGATCAGCAAAAGAAGTGGGAAGATGGTGCAAAGGAGAAACTCTGGCCTGAACCCTCATGTGTCCTCCTTCATTAAAGAGTTTGTGGATTTCAGCTGGCAGCTTTGAAAAAAAATAGTCCATGCTTCTTGTGTGTAACAAAAGTTTGAGTTCTTTTTGAAGATTCACTATCGTCACTATTCACTGTTATCATAGTATGTTGTGCTTAGGATAAAGTTTAAGAATTTTAGCTATAATAGTTAGAATAGTATGTAATATATATATATATAATAGTTTGTAACAATGTTTTGTTTGAGTCTTAACTGAATCTGTGAAAATATTAAAATGTTATTGCAAGGATTACAATTGAACAATTAAAAAAATTTAAAGTTACACAGTTGTCATTGCTTATTTTCATAAAATAATTAAATAATTTTTTTTCTTGTATTTCAATATGTTACTGAAGAAAAAACCATAAAATTACTGTATATTTTACAGTAAAAAATAAAAGAGGAATGTATCTTTTATGACTTAAAATCATTTCTCTAGCTTCTTTGTCACTATTCCATGCAAAACACCTCTGTTTAGACCTTTCCTTTTCCCAGCACGGAAGGAGTACCTTTACTGTTGGATGGCGGTCTTCTGAATGACCTTGAAGATTTACCCAGTAGTTCATCATTAACTGCTTTCATCTGATTTGTAACGGCATTTCACCCACTTCAACCTGAAGAGCAGATACAGGAGTCGTTTTAAAAGCACCACAACAAATTCTCAAAGCTTGAGCTTGTATTACATCCAGCTTCTTCAGTAAAGTTTTTGCTGCCGAGTCGTAAACAATACTTCCGTAATCTAACACTGATCTAATCAGTGCTATATAAATACTTTTCATTGCAGCTCTACTCGCTCCCCACTCTGATCCTCTTAGACATCTCATCACATTTAAAATCTTTTTACATTTAGTGTCAATCTTTTGAATATGTTCGTTCCATGTTAATTTTGTGTCAAACCACACACCCAGAAACTTAAAAACTTTAACTTGTTCAATAGTTTGTCCATACATCTTTATCTGTGTGTCAATACCTCTTTTCCTAGTGAACATTATTGCTTTTGTTTTATCTACTGAAAAAGTCCCCATGCATATGACCATTTTTCTACTACTTCAATAGCCTCTTG
>NW_015540850.1:914440-927650 GCF_001515605.1 Sinocyclocheilus anshuiensis | reverse complement strand
AATTAACTGATAGTAACAATATATAATATACCAATAATAATAATAACAATAATAATTGTATTGTTTTTATTTATTTGTATTTTCTATTATTATTATTAATAATAATCATAATTTTTCTAACTTTTGAACAGTACAGTATGTATCATTACTAAACAAGATGTTCATTACTAGACAATATGGTAAAAAAACAGTAAAATATTAGTATACTTTTATGTATTTTTGGATGAACAGAAGTCAAAGGAATGTGTATGGAAAATCTGAAATGAATGAAATGGAATATTAAGCTGGAAATAATATATGCAAGATTTGATCAAGAATGGATTGCATTGAATGCTAGTCTATGATACTTCTGGTTTATATTTAAATTTTTTGAAATAATAAAAAAAATGTCAACAGATGGGCTTTGTTTTTGTTTTTTTTTTAATAAAAAATGAATTTGCCATGATACTCTTAACATGACACTATAAGACCAGGGACATTTATTAATAAAGTAAAAATTATAATTCATTAAAATTTTCAGCAAATTTGCCGAAGAGTGCATTTGTGTTCCTCAAATAAACTTGTCCATATTAAACATCCTCAGACTCAGAGGTTATATGGAAGAAATAGAAGAAATCCCCTTCTTCTGATATTGCACCGCAGGTTTGGCACATCGATTCAGGCGCATTCCATCAACACAATACAATTCACTCTGGAACACTGAACCATCCCATAATGCCTGTCTCTGCCTTGTGTAATCTCATCCTTCTGAGAAAAATCACTCATATCTGAAGCAAACTTGCAGGAAAATGAATTATAAAGTCACTTTTAGGGTAGTACATAAATACTAATAAAGTATATAGTCTCTCGAAACAACCTGTTTTTGTCCAGTCTTTTTATTGCTTTCAGACAGAGTGTGGTGGTCAGGTAAACAACACTCACTAGCCAAGTCTAGACACCTTTATCAACACAGATACACATTACAACGTGTTGAACAGACTGTATGCCTCTCTCTCAATGCTTGTTTTCATTGTGTTAAATTAAATATGGCACCAGGGACCAGAACTATTTTTTTCTACTGTAGCGCTGAGATTCCTACATGTCTGGATGACACTATCACTGATTCAAAGTGTGTCCAAAAAAAATTTAAAAAAAGAGAAACTTTTTTTTGAGTGTGTCAGAATCAACATACTGTATAATATTTATATTTAAGACAAAAAACAAAAAAACAACAACAACAGCACCAAAAACAAAAAAGTGAAAACAAATTATGACACATTTGTACACAGACTAACAATTAAAAAGTAGACATTCATTTTTACAGTGGTAACTCTTCTGCACCTCTGCTCACTCAAAATAATAGTAATAACAATAATAATAAATAATTAATATTATCATCATTATTGTTGTTATTACTATTGTTTTCTTGTTATTAGCATTATTTTTATTTGGTAATATAATTGTTAATTAATAGCAATAAGTATTATTAATAATAAATTATAATAATGTTATTATAGTTATTATTGTATTGATAATATTAGTATTAAACATATTTTGAATTATTATTGTCCATATTTTAAAAGGTATTATTATTATTATTAATAATAATAATAATAATCATTATTATTTTTATTACTATTGTTGTTCTTGTTATTAGCATTATTTTTATTTGGTAATATACAGTAATTGTTAATAGGAATTACTATTAATAATAATAATACTAAATAAACATTGTTAATTGTAGTTTTTATTGTTAGTATTAATACTACTGCTACTACTACTACTAATAATAATAATAACAGCAATTTTGAATTAATATTATCATTATTATTACTATTGATTGTTGTTCTTGTTATTATCATTATTTTTATTTAGTAATATAATTATTAATTAATACCAATTACTATTAATAATAATAACAGCAATAATAATATTAATTATCGTTATTATTGTATTGATAATATTATTATTAGTATTAATAGTATTCTGAATTACAAATAATCTTTTTTACCATCTTTTTTAAAGTTAATAATAATAATAATATTTATTTTGAAAATATGTAGTTAATTATTGTTATAATAATGTTATTACTAATGATTTTTATTTCTTAATATCACAATTAATTGACATAAATAATATATAATAATAGTAATATAATTATTGATGTATAATAGTAGTAACAATCATAAACATACTAATTGTATTGTTATTACTATTATTTTTATTTATTTTCTATAATTATTAGAATAATAATCATTTTAGTTATAGTTAATAATAATTACTAATAATATAATTACTTGAATTATATTACATTAAAATGTTATAACATAATATAATAATTTAACAAACAATAATGATAATATATTTCATTCAATTTAAGAATAGAAAAAAATAACAATCTTGTCTAAATGAACAACATTTTTGAGGTTTAAATCATCTGTTTAGCTATGACTCATGAAAGTGGGAAAACTGCTATCTGGTGTCTTGCTGTAGAAGAATGTAATACGAAGCATAAACTAATAAGCGTGAAGTTGGTGTTTTCCTAGTCTGTCTGCATAAGTTGATGCTGAATATATATTTTTAATGAATGTCAAAGCAGCATTAAAGGTTTTCACATTGCCAGCGATGAAATTCTGTGAATGCATCGAGATGTTTTTCCACCAAGGAGTGGGTGGAGGATGTAGCACTGACGCTAGCAGCAACCACAGACTGTTATTCTTTCTAATACCGAGACCCTTATTTCAGCGTTTTCAAACTCATCGACCTTTGCACACATATCTCATCCACCTCGGTTCCCTGTGCAATATTGCAACAATAAATCGCTACTGTGTGCTATAAATACACAGAGAGGACTTCCCAATCTCTGTAAACAAAACACCCATTCGTTCACATGACCTCTGATGGCACCTGATCACAAGATGACGTGAAATGATCACGCATAGCAACAACTACGGAATGAACAGACATTTTGATAGAGAAAGTAACAAAATAAGATAATTTTGTCCACACAATGAAAGTCAATGGGGTCCAAAAACAAAATCGTTTGGACCCCATTGACTTTCACTGTATAACTTTTGGAGACCTATCCCTTTAAATTTTTTCCATGCTATCTTTTTAAACAAAAGCCGCTGAGTCAGTCTTTTGCGCAACCGGGTGGCAACAAAGCAGATGTTTATGAAAAATTATTATGGAGTGCCAAGGGCTTCACCAAGTCGACTAAAATTGCAGACCAAGTACGTATCATATGTCACGTCAAATTCAGGGATGTTTTTGCTTGCGTCTCATCGGTTCATGAAGACATGTAGGGACTTGTTGTGACATCCTGTATCGAGGTTGCAAACACAATACGGTCTTTTATCGTCAAAAAACTAAGAAAACCACTGCTTCAACTTACAAAAAACGGAAACGGAAACGGCCAACATAATACAATGGCAATACGCTTTTCTTAAGGTAAACATCAAATGACATTTAAAAATGTATGCATGAGTGAAACAGGACACAAATTTTATGTGTCAGGGATTGGAGATATGAAAATATGGGCAATTGAAAACAAAAGTCATTTTAGATATATTTTGGCAGAAGATTACGAAGACAAACATGTTTTTTTTTCTTTGGAATGACACGCACGATAACACGTGTTAATTGAGAAGGGTCACTTTTGGATTCATTCTGACTTCTTTTAGGTTTCCTCTAGGTTTGGAAAACAGTGGAAGGTATCAGATATGGTGATTAGACAGAAGTCTGGGTACTTACTGGTTTTCATATTGCACGGGACAGGGCAAGCTGTAGATCTGATGGGGGAAGCTCCAAGGGTTGTTGGCAAACACATGGCTCTGAAAGAGAGGAAGTGAAAGGTTTTAGGTATTAGGTACCGCTATTAAAGTTCTGGCTGATAAGCTAAAAATAGTAAAAAAAAAAAAAAAAAAAGTTGATAAAACTAATATATATGTCTGATGAATGATAAATGGCTGATAAGAAAGTTTAACATTAAATGCATTATATGCATTTAATGCACTGTATGCAATATTATAACATTATTTATAATAGTTTTGAACATATAATTCGCAAACGAAGGAAACTGACTAGAAAAACTTCAAATAAAAAAATTCATAAAATTAAAGGATTAAAAACAAATGCTGTGTGTACATTAATGAGGAAAAAAAATTAACTTAAATGATTTTAGCAAATGGCTGCAATATAACAAAGAGTGAAAAATTTAAGGGGGTCTGAATACTTTCCGTACCCACTGTATATACACACATACATACATACATACACACACTATGTAATAATAGTTTTCTATTAGAAACTTTTTTAAATTTACTACAAAAACAAAACTCTCTCTCTATATATAGGCTATATAAGACAAACTATTTTTACTAAAATTTACTACCAAAAACTACAAATAATTTAAACAATCACAAAGTAAAAACTAAGTGGGAACAAGACATTGAGAATAAAATGGAAACAAAATCTAAATATATATATATAGTCCTTTTAAAGGAAATTTTCTAAAACAACAAATGGCCAAAACTAACAATCACAAAGTGAAAAAGAACTAAACTTAGTGGGCGCATTGAACATAAAATAGGAACTAAAACAAAAATAACATTTATAACCATTACAACTTTGACCGGAGCCGAGTATTGCCTGCATAAAAATAGTGAGTCATTCGGTCTATATCTAAAATTTGTGTCTACAGGAAACTCCCTTCATTTGCACAAGTGCTTTTTACACTCATGATGACATCACTGTACTTCATCACCACCCAAATATTTACCTTAACACTTCCTTTTTCCACTTTAAACCATCTTATTCTTTGAATTTTACTGAACCCTGTCAAAATACGAGATACACGATGACAGTATTTTAACAAAACGGTGAGAAAAAGCTGCATGGCTTATCAGGAATTGCGTCTACCAACTGTTAAAATGACTCTGTGACCACAAAGACGTCATTCTATCACCCACACACACCAAAGTCTTGAGGTTTCGCCAGATATCAGAGCGAATGACCCGAGTTTTCGAAAAAGGAAACCAGTAACGAACACTATATGCACACTTTATGAATTTATACTAAACGTGTGCTGGTAAGAAATGTGATTCAATACCAAAGGCATTGTGGTTAATAATACAGGCTAGTAACCGAATGGTTGTAGTTTCAAACGTTTTTGACTGGTGGGACCAAAAACGCTCCACTTTTAGATGTGATGCTAAATGAAATGAGAGGTAGTTACCAAAGGGGGTGCAAGGATGAACCCCCCGGCATCCAGTTGAGGTCCGTCCGAATGTGAAAAGATGTGCCCGTCCATGGCAGGCGGAATGGAGAGCGATGGCATCGGACTGCAGTCTTGTTCGTGACGGCCGAAGCCCACACTGTGTAAACCTGAACGATCCGATCAGTGTCTTCCCACCATGATCTGAGAACACAAACACGAGAGAAACGGGACGTCCTTAACGGTGGAAAAACAAGTGGGTGAGCGTTATGCTGTCAGTGTTAAAACCTCAGAGAAACGGGGAGAAAGAAACACAAAAAATCATGAGTAAATGTGACAGAATCGTTATTTGTGACCCTGGACCACAAAATCAGTCATAAGGGTCAATTTCTCGAAATTGAGATTTATACATCATCCGAAAGCTGAATAAATAATCTTTCCATTGATGTATGGTTTGTTAGGATAGGACAATATTTGGCCGAGATACAACTATTTGAAAATCTGGAATCTGAGGGTGCAAAAAAATCAAAATATTGAGAAAATCGCCTTTAAAATTGTCCAGATTAGTAATATGCATTGCTAAGAAGTTCTTAGCAATGCATATTACTAATCAAAAATTAAGTTTTGATATATTTACAGTAGGAAATTTACAAAATATCTTCACAGAACATGATCTTTACTTAATATCCTAATGATTTTTGGCATAAAAAAAAAATCGATAATTTTGACCCATACAATGTTTATTTGGCTATTGCTACAAATATACCCCAGCGACTTAAGACTGGTTTTGTGCTCCAGGGTCACATTTTTAGATTAAATACACAAAAACAATCTGCTCTCCAGACACTCTGAATAGATCTATTATCATCAACTAGAGGAGCGTAAAGTTTCACACAGAAACCTATGAAGGCTTTCACTTACTGAGATTGTGTGACGGCTCTTACGTGCAAAAGGGTAATATTTGAATAGAGTTCCAGGTGATGGAGATTTACCGCTGATTACAGAACCGGCTTTACTGATAAGATGCGCGTTAAATATCGCATGCGATTAATCGTGCAGCCCTACTTGTGAGGATACAAAATTGAGACATTTTGAGCCACAGAGCAGTTCGAATTAAGAGAACAAACATCTTGGTATCATCACATGAAGGGACGATGATTGTTACACAAGGGAAATTCTCAGAAGCACAAAACAACTTGTGTTTCTCATTAGGAAGTTGTTAATTTGTTTTTCTCTGCAATAACGTGCACTGAAAAAAAAAAAAACAGGGACTTAAAAAACCACTTAACAACCTCTGAGGTTATATCCATGTTTCTTACGCCGTCGAATGCCTGAGCAGTCAATGCATCCCAGTAAGAGGAGGTGTCCATCTTTCTAAACCCCTGCCACAAAGTACAATCAATACTGATTACTATTGAGTTCCCAAATGTCCTCTTCCTGTAAAGCACTATTATCTTTACTGGAAGACGGAGAAAAAAAGATGAGAAAGCACCATCGATAGAGATTTTCACAGGAATGAAGCACACACTGGTTTTATTTTACATAACATCCAGATTTCACATAAAACCCAGAAAAAAACAAAAACAAATGAAAGAACTACTAAAGGTAATAAAACTGGCAAGTTGTATTGAAACGAGAAGGAATCACCAAAGGTACATGTCAGACCATTTCTTCAAATAACCTTTCTAAACATAGGTTTGAAGAAAACATCAACATTAACAGAGAAGAATTGCTACCTTGAGACTAGTGGCATCGCAAACCTGATGTGTTGCATCTAAACGCATCGTATTTCATTCAATTGATTTGGTATTTAGGAAGTAACTTAACATAGGGTGAAAAAAGTCATGAGTGGTGGAGACAAGAAGGGGGAATTCCTTCAAGAATTAAGAAAATCCTTCAGTTTGGCCTACAAAACCATCTATTTTTTACGTGATTTGTTATTTAGGAGGAAAAATAGGACGAAAAAGTCATTATTGGTGGAGACGAAAAGGGGGAATTCCTTCAAGAATTAAGAAAACCAATCTGTTTGTACACTCTAAAAAATGCTGGGTTGTTTCAACCCAATGTTGGGCAAGTGGACAGCTTCATGGCATCTGTTTGTACATAGTTCTCTGGAACTGTGAATTGTGATATATGTTTCTGATGTGAAACTAAATCTGAATAAAAATGTTGATCATAAAAAAGAATTAAGAAAATCCTTCAGTTTGGCCTACAAAACCATCTAAACGCATCATATTTCAATAAATGGATTTGGTATTTAGGAGGAAACACTAAAAACAGGACACATATGTCATCAGTTGTGGAGACAAGAAGAGTTAGAAAAACAGTTAGAAGAGTTAGAAAGAGGTAGAAAATCCTTCGGTTTGGCTTTCGAAACCATCTAAACCATTTATAACATATTATATTTCAATAAATGGATTTGGTAATATAATGAAAAAGTAGCCTAATTACTTAAAGAGACAAGGAGGAAAAAAGTTAAACGTTTTTGAATTAATTGGTGAACACGAGAAAAAATGTTGGCCTCCAAAACCATCTAAACGTGTCATATTTCAATAAATGGATTCGTTAATTAGGACTAAACACAAAAAAATATGACGAAAAGCCATTAGTGAGGAAGACAAGGAGGGGGAATTCCTTAAAGAGGGAAGAAAGTTCTTCAATTTGGCCTCCAAAACCATCTAAACACCTTGTATTTCACTAAATTAATTTGTTATTTAGCAGTAAACACTAAAAATAGGGTGAAAAAAAGTCAAGAGTAGTGAAGACGAGAAGGGGGAATTCCTTCAAGAACAAAAAAATAAAAAAAGCTTTAGTTTGGTCTCCAAAACCCATCTAAACGTGTCACATTTCAATAAATGGATTCGTTATTTAGGACTAAACACGAAAAACAAGACGAAAAGTCATTAGTGGAGAAAACAAGGAGGGGGAATTCCTTAAAGTTCTACAATCTGGCCTCCAAAACCATCTAAACTATTTGAATAAATTGATTTGTTATTTAGCAGTAAACACTAAAAATAGGATGGATGAAGTCATCACTGGTGGAGACGAGAAGGGGGAATTCCTTCAAGAAGGAAGAAAACCAACCGAGCTAAACAAACTACAGTTCAGGACAAAAAACTGTGCAATATGTGTATTGTTTAATCTCTTTATATTCTTTTGTATGTTTTTTCTACCACAAGGAGTTGCGCCTTGAATTTCGTTGTACAAACGTGCAATGACTATTAAGTCGATTCACAAGTGCCTGTCTGATAATCACGGTAATCGAAGGCTTGCAGATGGTGTGAATTACGAAAGCTTAGGAGCTTATTTCGTGAGCTCAGCCCATGAGAATGTTGCATGCGGCGCGAGACCTGACGGATGCCTCACACGGTTCCTCTAATCTTCACTGATCTCTCGCACGGCACTAGAGGCTACCGAGATGTCTTTCAAGGCATGGGAAGAAAAGGAAACATGCATGATGTGAGGGGAAAAAAAGTCCTAAGGCTTGTGGCATGGTATGGATCACCATCAGGGGTTTCCCATGTTCTCCTCAAGAGTGAGTTAAGGACATGGCTGAGCACATGGAAGACGTCCAGAAACGTGTGATACTGATAATCCGCTCTGCCGCTTATCCTCGTGAGCTGTCATGAGGGAAAAGCTGGAAATTTCGTCAGCTCAGGGTTCCCCGATGTTCTTGGACCAACGTGCAAATCTGGAAGGAAGGAGCTCGTTCTGTAAGAGTTCATGGATATAACCAAGATTCAACTAGTTTTTGTCAACTAGCTTCTGTTTCTGATGCCAAACCTGAGTTGTATCGTTTTGTCCTCGTTAGACCTTCATCTCTGGGTAAAGGTCTTGTTAGGAAGAGCCAAACGAGTGCGAGTTATCTTGCCTTCAATGGGTTTCACATGACTGGCTGGGAAAGCCGAGCTTGCGAACTCAGGGCAGACGATCCCACGAAAATCATGCTGACACTTGTTTGGAAACAGTCGAAGCTAATGCAATTAGAGAAACAGATTAAGCATGCTAAGTGCGGCCAAACGTGTTTGCCATGGCAAAACCAGACACATTGATTGAGAGATTAAATATTCAAGCAGGAAAAAATTACTCTGGGTGCTGTCACATTCAAAAGCCACAAGATTAATAGAGCAATTATGATAAAAAAAACATTAATCTTTCTGTTTTATTTAGTTAAGCTCCTCTTGTCTAGGGTATTCCTATATTCAAAATTATGGCCAGTACTAGTGTTGTCAAAAGACCCGGTATTTCGGTACCAAGTCGGTACTAAAAAAATGAAAACGTTACGGTACCAGGTTTTTTTAAGTACCGGTGGTACCTTTTGCTTTGGTACCAAAATTGGTACCGAGAACCGTGGATTTTCACTGGTATCGGTACCGAATACTGAAATTTTGGTATCGTGACAACACTAGCCAGTACTGATAAGCCAATATTAATTTATCAGTCATGGCCGATAACCAATTTATAGTCAATTCTAAATATTACAATCCTTTTATAAATATTCAAATAAATATTATAGTATTTTGTCTAAAAATATTAAAAATAAAACTTAATTAAAAAATTCAACTTAAATGTTTTAATTTTAGTAAATTTAGGCATCACAACATAAATGGACAAATGGACAAAAATCAATATTTAATTTTTAATATTACATTTTGCAGTGGTATTAAATGATTAGAGCTTAAGCAAAATTGCGAAACAAGCAATACATTTATAAATAAATGATTAAAATAAATAAAACATTTTTTTTTAAGTTTGCACTGATACAACTGTTATATATTTGCAGACAGTAAGATTTTTTTTTTTTTAATAAATACTTTTTAATACTTTTATTCAGGTAGGATGTATTAAATTGAACTGATTATTAAATTAGATTTTTTTCTAATTTTTTTTATTACTTTTTATTTTATCCTGATAAAGAAAGTATTAGCAACTGTTTTCAACATTGAATATAATAATGTTTCTTGAACAGCAAATCAGCATATTAGAATGATTTCTGAAGGATCATGTGACACTGAAGACTGGAGTAATGATGCTGAAAATTCAGCTTTGCATCACAGGAATAAATTACATTTGAAAATATATTAAAATAGAAATCAGTTATTTTAAATCATAATAATATTTCACAATATTATTAATATTATTGTTTTTACTGTATTTTTGATCAAATACTGTAAATGTAGCCTTGGTGAGCAAAAGAGACTTCTTTCAGTAACATTAAAAATACAGTAAAATACAGGAATCAACATAGAAATTTGTTACATTAAGCCAGAAAAGGATAAAGTATTTTATCACTGAACATTTCATTCTGCTGAAGCAGTCAATTGAAACAGTCAAAAGAGACATTCAAAGTGAAACTGATCAAACCACTGAACTGAACGGAACGGCTAGTACGTTACAGATTGTTCCGGATTTCTGTGAATCATCTCAACAGCTGGAGGCAAATGGTAACCATGACAGAAATAATAGTCAAAATGACTCATTCAATTGAAAAATACACCACTTAGGCTGTATTTCTATCATTCAACCTCTTTGTATGATCATGATTACAGCAATATTGTCTATCTGGGTGGGACATTTACTATTATAAAGCATTAGCAGAATGAATGTTCTGAAGTCATTGTGAGTCATAACGGGCTTTCATTTCATTGAAGGAGAGAGCCATCTCAGAGGTTTACTGATGTCATTCAGAACCTGCGATCAATGGAGGCTATTCAAAGCTAGACCACCGCGTTAAAAGGGATCTGCGTAGCTGGTGGCTTTATGAAGTCTTTTTCCAGCATGTCAGCAACATTAAATCACATAATAAGAAGAAATGTGTTGAAAATGAGAGCAAATGCATGGAGCAACGGTCTAGTAGTAGGTTAAATGTTTCAATACCAAGAAGTTCCCATTAATGTTTTGTTTAAAAGTTGTTAAAATTAAGGTTTCTGAGGGAAAAAAACAATTACTGGATTTGTCAAATTGTTATGTTTATGCACCTATAAAAGGTCATGAAAATTCAGGCCACAAACTTAAGTTAGCTAATTTATAATTTACAAAATTGAATTAATGAATATGAATGTAACCTACATTCCTGTTTTGGACGATGTCTGCATATTCAAGTAGGGTTGGGTATCGATTGGGTTTTTTACATACCGGTGCCAAATCGATACTTTTAAAACAGTACCGGTGCCTGAACCGATACTTAAAAAAAAAAAAAGAGCCACAAAAAAAACGATGGATAACATTAAAGAACATTAAAAATATTTAAAATAAATATACACAGCATTCACATGCTCCTCGGATACTCTCATTTCCCGAGTTGTGCTTCCCGTACTCTAAGGCTATTTCACGATCTGGGTCATTATTTAATACAAAACCACACATAATGTAAAATGTACATCAGCAATTGCTTAATAGTACTTTCCACCACGACTCCAGTCAATCTATCTCTCACGCACCTCCTCACTCTGTTTTCTCTACCTTTACACTACCGACTACTTCAGAGATAGTGGGTCTGATAAATAAACCCAAATCTTCGACTTGTCTGTTAGACCCTCTACCAGCTCCTTTAGTGAAAGCTTGTTTACCAGCCCTGTCGCCATTGATTACTAAAATTGTTCACGCTTCACTTGCTTCTGGTTCTGTGCCTCCAACTCTTAAATCTGCTATTATTACTCCCATACTTAAGAAACCAGGGGCGGATCCATTTAACTTTGATCATTTTCATCCAATTTCAAATTTACCGTTTATCTCTAAAATAGTGGAAAAGTGTATTGCAATTCAAATTCATGAACATCTTTCTGATAATAATTTGTATGAACAATTTCAATCTGGTTTTCATCCCCACCATAGCACTGAGACTGCTCTTGTCAGAATAACCAATGATCTGTTGCTGGCAGCTGACTCTGGGCTTTTAACCATACTTGTCCTTCTTGACTTGAGCGCTGCCTTTGATACTGTCTCACATAAGATACTTCTCGACAGGTTAGCTTCTGTTGGGATTACTGGCACTCCTCTGTCTTGGTTTGGGTCGTATCTTTCTGGACGCACTCAGTGTATTCAATTAAAAAGTTTCAGATCTAGAACATCTACAGTCACCACTGATGTTCCCCAGGGTTCTGTTTAGGGCCCGCTTCTTTTCATTATTTATATACTCCCTCTTGGTTATATTTTGAGGAAACATGGTATTAATTTTCATTGTTATGCGGATGACACCCAACTTTACCTATTTGCCAAACCCACTGGTTCTTTTCCTCCACCATCTTTGTCCAGCTGTTTAGCTGAAATTAAAGATTGGCTTTCAGCTAACTTCCTGAAGTTAAATTGGAACAAAACTGAGGCCCTACTTGTTTGCACTAGATCTGTTTTGTCTAGATCTAATTGTTTTTCATTGTACATTGAGAATAATGCAATACGTCCTTCCTCTCAGGTTGAAAGTTTGGGTGTTATCATGGATAGCACACTGTCTTTTGAAACTCAAATGAATAATATCACACGGACTGCATATTTCCACTTGCGTAATATTAACCGTCTCCGTCCCTTTCTCTCAATCAATAATACAGCAGTTCTTGTTCATGCACTAGTCACTTCACGTATAGAGTACTGTAATGCCCTTCTCACTGGTGGTCCCTCTAAATTGCTACATAAGCTCCAGTTGGTTCAGAATTCTGCAGCTCGTGTTCTTTCTAGAACACCCTCTACTGAGCACATTTCTCCAGTTCTTCAGCAATTGCACTGGCTTCCAGTAAAGTATCGAGTAAATGACACAAAATATGAATTATTCTTTTAGCTATGTTGCCCCCCGCCTATGGAACTCCCTTCCCCCTGATATTCGCAACAGCGATTGCCTGCTGACTTTTAAAACACGACTTAAGACATATCTTTTTATACAGGCTTTCTTATAATGTTTTATCGAGTCTTTACTGCACTTTATCTGTATATGCGGAGTGTTTGTTGTGTGTTTTTTTATTGTGTAGTGATTTGTATTTATTTTTATCTTTGCTTGCTTGTGAGGTGACCTTGGGTGTTTTGAAA
>NW_015540850.1:910800-913596 GCF_001515605.1 Sinocyclocheilus anshuiensis | reverse complement strand
ACTGAGTGCTGTCTGTCACTGTCTTTAATCAGTTCTGTGAATGACTGTATGGTATGCCACATGCACTGTAATATGTTTTATATTAAATTTTCAAATGAAAATAGCAACATGATCGTTTTATAAAGTATGCGTCCATATGTGTTAAGGGCTTCATTTTCTCTGGAGAAAACAGCTGTGGTGTGATGAGGGGTGAACGCAGCGAAAACTTTACAGGAGATGGAAAACCGACTGCTCCCTCGTGACCTTTTGTAAACTGTATTTATGACAAAGAACTGCACAGATACAGATATTATAACAATCTATTGATAAACACACACCTTGTGTCCTCTGTTTCTGTTTGAGTCCGCTTGCGCTGCGCCGCCGCGGTCTGCGGATTGAAGAGCGCGCTGAAAGACGGGGAGAAGACGAAGTCTGCCGCCGTTTTCATATGAAATTTAAAAGGGGCCTGACTCTGAGGTGATCACGAATTTGTGTACAGTTGTATAGCTAATAAAATCTGAATGCGTTTCTGGGGAAAATTTGGAGGTTGTTTACATACCCAAGGAAAAAAACATTTTTAAAGCTTAAAAAATTGACACATTCCAGGAAGAACATTTGGAGGTTGTTTGCATAAACAAGAAAAAAAAATTCTTGAAGTGTAAAAAAAAAAAAAAATTGGATGCGTACCTTGGATAATTTTTGGAGGATATCTGCATAACCAAGGAATAACGTTCTTGCAATATATAAAAAAAAAAAACATGAACGTCTCCTGGGAAACGTTTTGAGGTTGTTTGCATAACCAAGAAACATGTTTTAAAACCTTTATAAAAAATTAGTTTTTTTTTAAAACGATTATGAAATCTGGTTGCAGCACACACATAAGGAGAATCTTTGCAGATTATCTTCCCTCAAATCTTAAACATGCACACACTACAAGATTTGAAAATCGTGGCACATCACTACTACAAGATATTATTAAGATTATCATGCCTCACGTGATCTCATGCAGCAGCTAGTCAGCAATGTTGTCAGCTAGCGTGCTAGCAGCTTTCTGCACTCACCCGGTACGAGGCGATTTCACCCCAGCGCTTCTCTTTCTCCTTATGGTTGTGATACGTTTTCCACACATTATTCAGACAGTCGTGTTACTACAAAACGTCAAGTAGCAGTTTCCTCCGTATCCAACGGAGCCGTACAGCAGCTGGTTTGCGGTCGCGCATTGGCTATTGTGAAAGTACTGGCGTAATCATATAGCTGTCATCATCCTGATTTAAATCCTAAATATCAAACATGTTTGATATTAATCGGGGCAGCCCTGATTTGTATGCAAGCAGATCAGGAGGTGCAAGATTCGATCGGTGAACGCCTCACATTACCAGATAATCCGCGCCAAACATCGGGACCGATCGAGGTGCTCGACAAGATTACGAAGCAGATATCGTCCTCTTTTGGAAGGCCAAACAAAGTAGTTTCGCTTTCACAACTAAACACACAGCGTCTCCACAAAATGGCACCGGCGGCAACAATACTGCAGCGAGAATAAAAGTTACGCCTTCTTTCTTTGCGTGAACATTTGGGCGGCGTTATGCAAATCTTCCCACATAGCGACGTAGATATGTGGGGGCGTGTTAGAACGAGCCGTTTTAGGTAGGCGTGGACAAGTCTTAACTTTTATAAAGAATATCTCTTTGGATTTGAGACTTTAGTCTTTGCAACTTTACAGATCTTCTTTATGCACCAAGAGCTTGTAACACTCCAAAGAGAAAGGAAAAATTGAAATCGCATCATATGACCCCTTTAAGAGAAAAAAAAAGTTCTAAAAAAAAACATTGGCTGCGGACCAGAATGATGCGGCATAATTTAAATGAGAATCCAACCTGTTGCAGAAAAAGTTACATAATTTACCAGACATCAAGCAGATAGTCAAAGTTGCAGTTTGCAAAATTACTTATTTATTTATATGGACCATGTATATAGATTACATAGTTAAATAGTTATAACAAGCAGGCATGAAAACCAAAACAAGGTGCGAAACATTCAGAAACTGATGTGCATTTTTATATGCCAAATGCAGAAAACCTACACTCTTAAAAATAAAGTTGCTTCACGATGCCATAGAAGAACCTTTTTGTCTAAATGGTTCCATAAAGAACCTTTAACATCTGAAGAACCTTACTGTTTCACAAAAGGTTCTTTGGGGCGAAAAAAGGTTCATTCGTGACGGGCCGCGGGTTGAGAACCACTGTTCTATGGCATCGCTGTGAAGAACCTTTCAAGCACCTTTATTTTTAAGAGTGTATAGGGACACGAGCGCATGCTGCTTTTTTTCCTCTTACTGCACCGTCTGCGGTCTTACTGTCAGTTGCCGCCCTCTTCCAGCACAACACTGACCCAGATGCACAGCGTGACGCCTTCACGATTCCTTCCAAACCCGGCCTTCATTTCTGCCAGGGGTCACGAAACCGACACTGAACCGCACTGCTGCTGATTCGACTAAATGACAGAGCGAAGGAAAACAGCAAAACAAGCCACACACATGTTCCTGGGGTGCCATCAGAACCGACGTAATTTGCATCCAAAGGAAAAAGCATTACATAATATTACATAGACTGTAAAGACTAGGGATGTAACGATTCACTCAACTCACGATTCGATTCACGATTTTGATTTCACGATTCGATTTGATTCACAATTTTTTTTAACAAAATGAGATTTAAGACAAATTATAAATTAAATGTGTCCTTTTATTATTGCTTGGACAAAATGCTGCATGTTTCTTTGTGAAATTGAAATATAACACTATAATAATATACTAAA
>NW_015540850.1:902410-910534 GCF_001515605.1 Sinocyclocheilus anshuiensis | reverse complement strand
GTGATTCATGATTACCCATTCATAAAGACAGTCACTTGCTTCATTCCTGAATGAATCAGCCGTTCGAATGAATCAATTGAATGAATGATTCAGTGATAAAATCAGTGACTTACCGCCACCTGCTGGCAGTTTGTTTCATTTTAAAAGTATCTTTTCAGTTATTTAAATCATTTAATATTTCTATATTCAAAATTGTATATTTAAAACATTAATATCATCATGAATTTATGGATTTAATTGCACTCATTCCACTTCTGAGCCTCATTAAATGTCTGAAAGTACACCAAGCCACTTTTGTGTTCTTCTGTGCCACCTCTACAAATTAATTTTGTTAATACTGATTTAATTTGATTGGTAACTTATATTTCTTATTCTACTTGTTCTTATTCTGTCGTTTTAATTAAAATTTGTAAAATGTTTATAAAATATATATTTTTTAAGAATTTGACAAAAGATGACATACTTTTAATAAAGTTAGAGGAGTCAAATATCACCTCGTAATGGGAAGGCTACTTTTTGATAACATTTTGGATAATTGTTTAGAAGGTGCTCCTAAAATTTTGAACGTGCTCCTAAATTTTTTAAGTTAGGAGCACAAGTGCTCCTAAAAAGAAAAGTATGCGTAGAGCCCTGCCTAGTAAAGACAGTCCCAGGGAAACCTATAAAGGGCAGAAATTCAGGGACGGATACCTAAAAACACCCCTGACTTCATCCTGGAGGAGGTATTTGTTCAAGAAGAAAGTGTAAATGTATTGGTGAGGCGATTTGATACAGGAAAACAAAGGCTTTTTCATAGAGAAACTGATTGATCGGCCAGTTATGGGAAAACTGGGGGTGGACAAACCACCATGAGATTTTTAAGCTATCTTCCTGACCTCAAAACAACTCAACATCTCTCAATAAAAAAGCTTTCCACTTACAAACAACATCGCCGTCACTCCTGGTACCGTCTCTGTATTCCACATCAGATGGGTTTCCCAGATCACCGTGTTCCTTCGGACCCAAGATGTGCAAATTATGCCTTGAAATCCCATTTACTTCCAGGACAGACGTCGCAGGAACAACATGGATTGCTAATCAGATGTTACGACTGACGACCGAGAAAATGTCACAGCTAGTTCTGCCGTGGTGTACGTGCTCTGTATTTCACTATCAGAGTAACTAACATTCCTTGAATGTGCATTCCTTGTGCACAATCAGCACTTAGTAGAGGAACAGCCACTGGCGCTACAATTATGTTCTACAGAAGGAGTTTACAAACCAGGAGGCCACAGAGAAGTGTAGAGAGAAATTGTGTAAAAACATTGTAAAGATTTGAATAATAATAAATATATAATAACAACAAAAAGGATACATATTTAAATTAAATAAATTGAAATAATATAAAATAAATAACTTATGTAAAAAAAAAAAAAATCTGATTTTTATAACAAAATTAATAAATTGAAATCAAATATACAAAAAAATTATTATATAAAATTATATAAAATAACTAAATAAAAACAAAGAAAAATAAATATGAAATAAAATAATAATTAAATAAATTATATAACAAAATAATGAAAAATAAAATACAAAAGAAAATCATAAAATAAAAATACTTTTAGATGTGTGCTGACTCAAAACTACAACTCGTAAAATTTCTTTGTGGCGAGCTTAAGACACATTCTGTCAGCCTAAGCATCGCAGTCAAGTTACTGCCACCAATATTATACTCAAATAAAGGCTTGTGAAATAAACATCACTCAATGTTTGTGTAACCTGTTGGACTTGAACCAGTACCAATCATGGTGGCTCCCCATGACACTTCTTCCCGGCACTAATTCACACTTAATACATGAACCATTACCTAAATTCCAGAAACTGAACACTTGCATTGGTAAGGCAGTATTTACACACCAAGACACTGCTACAGCAGCAGTATTATTCCTCACTGAAACGCATGAATGAGATTCAACGAGAACATGAGAAAACACTCCAAACGGAAGCAGGAAGGGTTCTCAGCCCGGGCCCCAGAGTTAAATCACTGCTAGAGAGCTTTGTACCCTCCTTGTACTACACAAGAGCTTTGTGCACCAAAATACAAACTGGCTGTTTGAATTACACGCACAGCTTTGAGCCAAAACTAACAAAGAAACAGCTAATAAATAACCACAATCATGAACTAAAGTGCATCAAACTGTCACATTTTGATGGATTATTTGTTCCGTTTCTGGGTGAATATCATTTATTATAACTATATAATAATTCTTTATATTCATTTAAATATAATATCTAAATTACATATCACTGTTTTCAGTTACTAAACTTTTTTTATCTTCATTTTTACAAGATTAGTTTAATTGTAGATTCCACTGTCGAGAAGACAGCAACAAGGTTATAAAAAAATGAAACATTTGATTTATTGGTTAACAATTCAATAACAGTCATGCTAGATGACACATCTTCCTTTAAAAAAATTCAGTTTCATATGATAATTATCTAATCTTGCAGCAATAATTTAAGTAAAAAACAACCAAGCAATAAAAAACAGAAGTAAAGTAAAAATGCAACAATTTGGTCCACATTATTAGAAATAATGATAAAAAAATTTTTTTTTTAAGTATTTATTTATTTTTTCCATTGTAGTTTGGAAAAACAATAAATCAATGTCAATAAACCACAGGAAAAATTATTTACATTTAATATATTATATATTTTTGTTATATATGCATTAAAATTACAAAAATCATCTGTGAGTATAAAATGTTAAATTATGTTTTATTATTATTATTATTATTATTATTATTATTATGTGCATACTTAAACTCTTGTCACTGACCCATGTGTAAAAAAATAATGTCAATAATGTCATAACGCAAAAAAAAAAAAAAAAAAAAAATAGTTCTTCAGGGCAAAATTTAAAAAAAAAAAAAAAAAAAAAAAAAAAAAAAAAATCTATATAATCCTAAAAAGGCTTCAGTTTCTTACGCTATTGGTGCAGTATGGGTGCAGTGTGTACCAGATACGTTTGGACATGTTTCAAGAAACTTTTTGTCTTTTACATATGGTATTCTGTCTTTCCAAAACAAAACATGGCCATAATTGCTTTTGTTTCCCTCCCCATGTAACTGTCTAGACCAAGTGATGTCAGCTTGCGTCATCGGTTGGAGAACAAGAGACTGAGCTTCTCCACACTCTGCTGGCAAAGAAATAAGGGGGAAGTTTGTAACTTCTGCAGTTACACAATCAGCTGGGTCCGTCATATCTGACCAACAAGGCTGATATCACCAGAATAAACAAAGACATAACACTATTATATTCACTTCTCCAAAGGGTTTTACAGAGAACGAATGACAGGGACTGGGCCGTGATCCTCCCTTAATCGCTTTCCATGGAATGGTTAGTTTGCATCACAGCATTCCTCGGAAACATAATTCCCAGAAATGACTGTCCATCCAGAGAAGTGAAAGAATTACAGGCAAATCTATGATTTGCATGATTATGAGACACAATATGCCATTTTTTTTATTAGTGAACTGAGAAAAATCACTTGGAAACCAAACTAAACAACAACAAGTTGATGTATTTTACAGTACAATATTAGTTCAGACAAGCCCAGCTCTAGCCTGAAGGGTTTACACTCTTGGTTTAAATATCACTCATCCCTTATTAATAAACCTATTTCATCACCTAAATTAGAAATGTCACATTTATTACGATTATGTAGCGCACTAGAGAAGCATTCAACATACTGACAATAAATGTAAACCTTAAGGAAAGACAGATACGACAGAGATGAAAACAGAAAGTTAAATTCCGCTATTAGAAACGTAACAGTTTCTAAGCAGTCAACATAATAAACAAGTAGTTATTTTAGTATTTTACTCTTCTGAAACCTGTTTATTAGCGGTATTTATTTACCAAATTGGTCATGTTTTACTACGCAACACAACTAACGTTAGGTAAAATCATATTTGCCTCACAAAACTTATTTCGACCCCAGTGACTCTTTATAACAGCACTTCCGACATTAAAACTATCTATTCGAACTAATATCTTTATAAATCCACTAAGACACAAAACAGTACAAGTAAAGACATTAAACGTTAAATAATTTGAAGTTTTCGTAACTGACAATCTAACTCTGAAAATACGCTACGCATATGCACTGCGCATGCGCCAGACGATTTAGAAACCGGTACACAAACAACTCTCAAAACTCTTTGACTGGACTTGCTTACTTGAATGCAGCTGTTGAATATATTTCCCAAGTCTTTTTCCTCGTTTGACGCCTCGGGAGTGCTGAAATAGAAAATAGCCCTGGTTTTTCTCAGCTCGTCGCATTTGAAGCCATGTTGAACTGAAAGCCGATACTTCCGCGGCTGCCTTCACTGACACGTCTGAGTTACTGGACGCGAATCAACGTGACTAGTGTATGGGACGCGACGCGACGCGACGCGACGCGTCTGTCTGGACTCCTACGTCAACAGCCAATGACCAATCAAAGGCGACGCGCTCGTCGTAATAAAATAACGAAAAGTCGTGTTTTTGTAGTCAGAATGTCTTGAAGAAATATTACTTTACGATGTTTAAAATATGTTTGAGAGTGTTTTATACTGTTTTAGGTATTAATGGATCATTTCTTAGTTTGTTGCGCGCCTTTGTGGATACAGAGCTAAATAGCCGTTGGTTTTGTATTACAGGGTCAAAATTCTATTCTATTCTATTCTTAAAATTAAAAATTGGTAGAACTGTAGTGTCTTATTTGGCAAGCAAACCAACCATACAGACCAAAATATTATGAATGAATGAATGAATAAATAAGTAAATAAATAAAGCAGTTTTGTTTATTGATTATTCTCTAACAATAATGCAGTCCTCACAGGTCAATTGTAAGATGAGACAAGAGCTTTTTGGACAGATTGTCCTTGTGAAATTTAACCATGGGTTTATTGTAGTAAAAGCGTAAAAACCATGGATTTTTGGCGTATTGATTACCATTTGTATAATCACAGTTTTACTACAAATACCATGGTTAAACTACACTGCAAAAACAGATGTGTCAAAAACAACACACATGGTTGTGTTGACAGCATTCTGACACATGTTGTGTAGGATTTTAACACACAATGTGTAATAAAAAAAAAAAGCCTTTGGACAGATTAACACAATAAATGTGTTACCTCCTGGGCCGGCAGTTTGTGTTTATGGAAATAAATACAATACATATATTTCATATGGTAGCACATAAAAAGCTCTAAAATGACTAAAAACCATTAATAAAATAAATATACAATATATACATCTCAATTTATTAAACTTAAAATATTAACGGCTATTTTTTGTCGGCCAATCACGTCGTGCCTCTTGCCTTTTTAAACTGCAGCGGATCCCGCTCTTTTCACTCTGGCTGGTCTGGTTTGAGGGGAATCACTATGCTGTCGGACTCAGATCTATCCGTAAGTTACAGCAGATACTCTTAAAAATGCATAGTGCTGCAAAAATCGACCATGGAAATAGTTTGCTACCAAACATAGTTAATTAGTTGGAAAGTGGCGACGTGCACTCGTGAAAAAGTGTTAGCGAGGCAGAGCGCATAACTGGATGCGGGTGACACGGCGTGAATGTTGTTTCTTCTCTTCGCATTACTCTACGGTATGAGTAACACTGAGCCTTATTTTCAAGAATTTGCGGATGTTGACAGAAGTGAAGAATTTTGACCGATTTCAAGTCTTCACCTCAAGCACAGGAGCCCTAACGTTACACCAAACGAATGCTGGAGAGGTAATCCAGGTATTTTGTTTTTGTTCTCATCCCTCTGCTATATGTGATTATTATGTGCATAATAGCGTTTAAAAGGTAAAATTCACGGCCATCATGTCATGTAATGTAGCATGTTCCAGTGCCAAATGAACAGGGAGGCCTGCACTCTCTACTTCAAAGCAAAGCAGCAGTGCTACCTGAGGAACACAGGAAAGCAGGATCATTTAAAGTCCAGGAGACTGCTTGTCAAAGTTTGTGTCAGTCACTTGGTGGAGAAGGGTGAATTGTAAGTATATAAATTCAAAAAAATATTCGACCACACTGAATTTTACTCAGTGGTGTTTGCCCTGTCAGGTAAGTGTTTTAATATTGTAACGTTACATGCTCTGTTTTCAGTTACCCATCAAGTGCTGAAAAGCTTGTTTTTGTCACTACTTTCACATCTTTGCAGGGTCGGATTAAAGGACTGTTCAAAAACGAAAATAAAACACGGAAGAAGGATTGCCGCTTACTGTTTTGGTCAGTCGTTCTGTCACGGTTCACACACACAAGGAAAACGGGAACGAAGGAGCGAGGAGACACGGAGTAAAGTGACTCAAAAGGGTTTATTAAACAAAGGCTGGGGATCACAGGACTCGACACATCAGGATGACGTTCAACGACTGACAAAGGACAAGAACTAGAACACACTTTAAATACACAGGAACTGATGAGGGGAAGACAAGGGACACCTGGAACTAATGACAATTAACATTGGAAACACCTGGGAACAATGAACTCAAAACACGAGACAGATAAACTGGAAGACGGAGCACATAGGGAGCAAAGACACACACAAAACCTGGCCCAGAGTCTGACAGTTACTCAGTGGTGTTTGCCCTGTCAGGTAAGAGTTTTAATATTGTAACGTTACATGCTCTGTTTTCAGTTACCCGTCAAGTGCTGAAAAGCTTGTTTTTGTCACTACTTTCACATCTTTGCCGGGTCGGATTAAAGGAAAAGGAGATGGATTTGTAAGTAATATGTAATTAATGTCAAAAACAGCCAAATGTGTTTTTTTTACTCTGAAAGAACATTTTGGTTGTTGCATTCCTTGACTGTTGTCAGTTGGCCTTTAAATTTCTCATGATAAACTAACTTACAGTTTACTACATCATCTGACTCTTTGATAGATATTAGAAATTAATTAAAAGGTATATTGTTGAGATCAATACTTTGTTCTTCAATTCTTTGTATCTTTTATTAAATCAGCAGTGGAGATGAAGATCAGGCATAGGTCGTGGATATCGAAGGGGACTTCTACAGTCTGAGTACCCATGCTTCTTGAATATGCCAAGTGTGGTAGGTCTCACTGCAGTTCAGTCTTTACTTATTTTCTTCCGTTACTTAAAGGGATAGTTCAACCAAAAATGAAAATTCTGTCATCATTTACTCCCCTTCATGTTGTTATGTTGCTAATCAGACAGTTGACGGTAGCCACTGACTTCCATAGTGTTTTTTTTTCTTTGCAACTATAGAAGTCAAAGGCTACCGTCAACTGTCTGATTACCAGCATTCTGTAAAAATATATTTTATGCTCAGCAGAAGAAAGAAACTCATACAGGTTTGGAACAACATGAGGGGGAGTAACAACAACAGTAACAATAACATCATTTTCATTTTTTGTGAAATATCCCTTTAAGATATTTTAACAGTATGAAGAAAAATGACAAACATACTATAGATTTATAAAATTAACTGTCATTGACCAATTTAAAATGTTTATTTGTTGTCTGATTTGGAAATTTTTATCTTGTATCTGACATTTTATGTTACAAGTGAATCTTATGTTATGAGAAATGCTATCTGCTAATCTTGACTGTATGATTTTCAATCATCCAAGGTGTAGTTGATGTTGGTAACACTTATTAATGTATACTGTATTGTAGCTAATAGTTGTAGTTTATTACAAGGCATTTGTGTCATCTAATCTAAATTAAATTTATGAAATTGAGATTTAGAACATTTTGTTGTGCCTCTGTGCATGCATTGTTCTCTACCCTGACAACATTTTTGACAAATTAAATTGCTAACATTTTTACATCTGTCTGTTTTATTTCAATTTTGTAGAATTACAAATTGATGGCAATGCTTATTATTTTTGTCATATTAACACATTAATTAGCAGTTTCTGATAATTTTCAGTTACACATAATGTGTTTAAATGACACATTAAATGTGTTAAATTACATTACACAGTAGATGTGTGATCCATCTTAACACACAAATTGTGTTAAATTTGACACAACATGTGTTGTCCCTGAGCACACTCACCACATGTGTTAAAATTCTGCACAACATGTGTCATTTTTAACACATCTCTTTTTGCAGTGTACAAAA
>NW_015540850.1:894676-902342 GCF_001515605.1 Sinocyclocheilus anshuiensis | reverse complement strand
AATTTATGAAATTGAGATTTAGAACATTTTGTTGTGCCTCTGTGCATGCATTGTTCTCTACCCTGACAACATTTTTGACAAATTAAATTGCTAACATTTTTACATCTGACTGTTTTATTTCAATTTTGTAGAATTACAAATTGATGGCAATGCTTATTATTTTTGTCGTATTAACACATTAATTAGCAGTTTCTGATCATTTTCAGTTACACATAATGTGTTTAAATGACACGTTGTGTGTTAAATTACGTTACACAGTAGATGTGTGATCCATCTTAACACACAAATTGTATTAAATTTGACACAACATGTGTTGTTCCTGAGCACACTCGCCACGTGTTAAAATTCTGCACAACGTGTCATTTTTAACACATCTCTTTTTGCAGTGTATGGTTAGTGTAGCAAAATCATTAATTTGTGGTTACCATGGTTTAACTACAGTAACCATGGTTTTTTTGGTTTAATTTGTAGTAAAAAAATAATTATTTTCGTAGTTTATGGATTTTAATTCGTGGTTAATTTTCGTAGTTTAGGCTATGTTTGCCTACAACGCAGTGGAACTGGAAATAAAAATATCAAGTACTCTAATAACTTGCAAATATTCTCAAGCATCGCAGATCCTCTAGTCTAGTAGATTAGAGTTTACACCGAACGAACTGAGTTGAATGAGCAACGGGACCGTTTACACGAGAAACGACAGGCAGGGGTATTGAAAAACGCAAGGTCTACGTCTTGACAAGCCGTTTAAAAACACGGCAAAAGCAGTCAAACTAGGCCCAATAGTCAAAAGACATCATTCTATTGCATATAAAAGAAACAATGGAACGCAAAAGCACTTTTATTTGGATGGTATGCCTATTTATGTAGCCTGCTGTTGCACAGTACCTGTCTCGACCGGTAGGTGGGACTGTCTGCAAGCAGGTTTCAACAAACCGTCAAAGACGCAAAGAGCTGAGGTGTAAATAAAACGTAACTTCTATACTTAATAACTAAACAGTTTACAGTGTGACAGAGTTTTAAATAGGATGGCTACATGTAAAGCTGCTGGATTAATGACCTTTGATTACATTAATTCATTCTACTTACGATAGATTAGAAAAGTATGTCACATGATCACTTTCATACCTCACAATCGTTTTTTTTCCCAGTTAGCCAACTCATAAAGTGATACAAACAGACTTCCTTTTCTTATGCAAAAAGAAAACTATGTTGTGCGTAATGCGGAATAAATGTAGGCTACTGTAACGGAAGAATAAACAGATATGGGAAGCGGAACTTAGATGATATTGTACTTGATTTTCGTCATTGTATAGCCTACATCCCGATAAATGCAACTGTCAGATAAGACTATATGTATCGTACTGTACATTAATGAACAATAATAAAAAAGGAGCCTAATAAAGCTGAAAAAATATATTGTTCCTTCATGAAAAACTGCACTGAATATTGCTCAGGTTTGGTTTAATAAAAAATAAATAAAAATAAATAAAAATAAAAATCTCCAATAACATACATTACCAGCACTAAAATATGTTATATATGTATAATTAAATGTATTTAAATTGTATAACGAAACACAAAACAATAAATTAAACAGCAACAATGTAAAAGCTGACATGTACAAACCAACAGAAACTAGCTTACGAAAATTAACCATGGTTTTATTGTAGTAAAAGTGTAGTAACCATGTTTTTTTTTGGCGTATTGATTACTATTTGTATTACCAGTTTTACTACAAATACCATGGTTAAACTATGGTTAGTGTAGCGAGACCATGGTTAATTTGTGGTTGCCATGGTTTAAGTATAGTAACCATGTTTTTTTGGTTTCATTTGTAGTAAAATCATGGTTAAACTTAAAATCACAACAACGTAGGCTATGCGACAACTTGCCTCATCCTGACATTTATGAAAACACCTTTGTCTTGAGACAGTTCAACAATTCACTCAAAACTAAAATCATTCAAAGTTGGATTTACAACAAGTATTCAAATTGGTGAGTGTTTTGAGCTAGCATAGCAGTTAGCATGTTAAACGTGTGCATGTTTGAAGTAAATGCCTACTGTGAATGTTCGGTTCGTGAAAGCGCACCCTGGTGGACATAGGCTATAGGTCATCTGCATTGCTGTAGCAGACCATCTCCACAATTTTATAAAAAATGTACCAAGTACTTCAGTTTAGTTTTTATTTATAATTCAATATAAAGTGCAGTCTAGTAGATTACACTACAGCCTACAGACAGAGCTGGGTAGATTACTTTCAAATTGTAATCCATTACTGATTCCAAAATTCATGACAAAACTTGTAGTTACGTAATCCATTACATTACACATTTTAGGTAATATAATCAGACTACTTAGATTACTTCTATATTATGTTTTTCACATTGATTTAAATAGGATTTATCTTGCACACTGTAAAAAAAATCGTAAAAAAAAGGTAAAATGACTGCCAGCTACGGCTGCTAAACAAAAAACATAAAATTACAGTGAAATATCTTAATTGAAATAAAGAGCAAAAACAATAATTTTACAGACATTTTCATTAAAGGTTTTACAGAAAAAAAATATTTTACAGATTTCTCTTTGTTTCAATTGCGGTATTTTACTTTAATTTCACGGTTTTTGTTTGGCAGCCGTAGCTGCCAGTCATTTGATCATTTTTTACAGGCCTTTTGTTTTTTTACATTGTATCATAATCTATCAAATAATGTTAGAAATCCCCTTAGTCCACTTCACAAGTACATTCTTGAGCTTACAGAACAACACATAACCACACAAAGCCTTTTTGCCTGTCGTGGCTTTGGCAGAGCTTTCCTTTTTTGGCACACAGGCATTTGACAAATTAGACCAAAAGTAAACACGATTATGTAAATGTATGACAAAATCAAATTACGTACTTTTCCAAAAGTGCCTTTGTTTGGCTCGATTATTCGCCTACAATAACGCGGACCCCACAGGGCCATTGTAAATTGAGTTATGCACAATTTTTGGAGAGGGTGTCCTTGGTAAGTAGATGTTAATTTTCAACTATAACACAAGAGGCCTGCATAATATTTGACTTGAAAAGTCCCCAAGACTTTCAAGATATATTGAACACTAATATTGTTAATCTTACTCTAACAACTTGTAGAGTATCTTCTGTGTAGCCTTGGATTGAATAACTAACTGAATAGCGAACATCATGGTACAGGAGATGTGTTTTTCTCTTGGTGTCCTTTACCCTATGAATGTTCCAGCATTTCAAGAGTGAGTATTCTTGTAACGTATAAGGCTAATGTAATTATTTCTTATCAAAAAGCACAAAAACTTGCCTAAAGTGTTAATAATTTTAAAAATAACCTCTTTGGTCACATTAATTGCATTTGTTTAATAGGAGTCCTGCCGTTTAAATTGGAGTCTTTTTAGATATTGTACTATGGAGAACATAGATTATACAAGGATAATTAAAGGAATAGTTGTAGAATTCATTCATTAAATATGGTGAACTTTGAAGATTATTACTCAAATGTCTCTTATTTCTTTATCTCTTCCACTTGAGGGCAGTGAAAGCATATGGTATTATTCACAAAATAACACTCAGACATTGATTTAAAGCATTTCTGTTATTAATTTCATAAAAATGTAAAAACAAAACGTAATTGATTTGTTCTAAATTCAGGCTACTGCTTTTATTGATAGAAAAAAAACAACAGGTTTTATTATAATTAATATTGTAGAAACTACAGCCTGACAAAAACAAAGTATTAAATTCACAACATTACACCCATTTAAATGATGTAGGAGCTCCAAAGCGTACAAGCCAAGAAAACTGAAGGTCAAAGGTAAACGACAACAATTAGTGATGCCTGATTGCAGAATCATTCTTGTGAGTCCGTTACTTACAATTGATGCAAATTATACATATTTAAAAAATCTGTAAAAAAAAATTAAATAAGCTATATATATATATACATATACATACACACACATATATATATATATATATATATATATAAACAATAAAAATAGTCCAATAATCAAAAACAATAAAGGTCATCGAAAAGTGGTATTTCACTGTACTTCTATGCCAACATTTATTCATTTTAAACAACCATTGTCTCTGTTGGAGGCTGTATTGACTCTCATGTTGACAATAAGACATGTTCTCTGTCTGAATAGCTCCTCATACAACAGTAATCATGTCTCAGTAAGGCAGGATGGTTGTCATGTGCTCCCCCATCTCATTTGGTGCTCTGGGTGTCGGAATAATTACAGTTCTCTCTGCCAAACCATTCATCTCTGCTCACTTACTGAAGACAGGAAAGAAAATGGCCGAATACCAGTGTTGGGAAGGTTACTTTGGAAATGTAATAGGTTACAGATTACAAGTTACCCTACTTAAAATGTAATAAGTAGTGTAACTGTTGAGTGTCTCAATAATAAGCAAATGCACGCCGTGTCGAACTCAGTGTAACCTTCTTTATTCACCACCACTCGTGTACACCCCTCGTCCTCCTTTTACCAAACCTAACTCACATACTAGAGCTCCCTCTAGAGGCTTACTCAGAACACCACATATCCCTCTCTCTTAAGAACAAACATACTATAGGGACATAGTCTCAGTGCAAATAGTTAACAGTTAAGATACAAGTTACTATTGACTTTTCTCTTTGCAACCTTCCAATCCCAACATTGTGATTTGCAAACAAAGCTTTTTAACAAATATTGGTACCGTAATGCAATTTCCAAACACTTGGTAGAAGCATCACGTAACAGTACTCAAACACAATATTCACAGAACAGCAAGAACAATATTTTCCTTATACTGCATAAATGCACACTGTGTACTAGTAATGCACATTTTACATTACATAATCCTGAGTCCATGCAGGTGCATGCCTGCTCCGAACAGGTCGTGTAACTACTGCAGGTTGTTCACTCCCTACAGGATTAGTATCCCCAGAGTCAAACAATGGCAGTTCACTAGACTCATCTGCTCTGCATGGAGCAAGTGCAGGTGCCAGGTGGGATGCATTCCAGCATCGTCCATCTGACAGCTTATATGTGTACAGTCCTTTCTTACCCACAACCTTCAGGGGTTTTCCAAATTTAGACTGGGTCTTTGGCACAATTCCGGGTTTCTTTACACGGACATACGATCCACACTGAAATGAAACATGCTTTGCACTGCGTTTTCTGTCACTGTACTGTTTAGTTTTTTCCTGTTTCTCTCTCACATGTGAGGCAAGCTGGTGAGGTGTGAGCCTTTTGTCTGCAGGTGGCAAGCAAAGACCTGAGACGTTAAGTTTGGTTAACATGGCTCTCCCATGCAAGAGTTCAGTTGGTGTGCACTGTATTGTGGCATGTGGCGTTGCACGGTATACCTGCAGAAAGTCTTTGGTGAACTCCTTCCACCCTCTTCCTTCCAGTGAAGCAGTTTGTAAACTATCCTTTAAGCTGCGATTGAAACGTTCGACTTCCCCGTTTGCTCTTGGGTAATACACAGATGATGTCCTGTGTATGATTCCTCTGTTTTGCAAGAACAGTTTGAAGTCGTGTGAAGTGAACTGTACTCCATTATAAGAAATCAGCTCTTTCGGGTTCCCTTCCCTGCTAAACACTGTAGACAAGAACTGCATCACGGCCTGGGTGGTAGGATGTGAGACAAATGCTATCTCAGGCCACTTACTGTAATAGTCCACCAGAGTGACCACAAAACGACAATCATCAGGTGCTGCATCAAAAGGACCCATGATGTCTATGGCCACTTTCTCCCAGGCGTCAGTAGGGTAAGGTACAGGTTGGAGTGGTGTGGAATGTGTGACAGCCGATTTATCATGTAACTGACAAGTGACACACGCTTTGACAGCTGTTTCTACTTGTTTGTCCATGCCAGGCCACCAGTAGAGTTCTCTCAGCCTCCTTTTTGTCCTCACAATGCCCTGATGTGTATCATGTGCGAGTGCGATGAACTTGGGCTGGAGACATTCTGGAACCAGAAGGCGTGTGGTTCCACGCACCACGCAACCATCCTGGAGTGAAAGTTCATGCCGCACTTGAAAATACGGCTTTAACGCATGATCCAGTGCCTTTGCACACTGTGGCCATTTTGAGGTGAGCAGTCTGCGTAGCTCAGCTTGGATAGGACAAGAATCACATGCCGCTTTGAACTCAGAGCTGGTTATTGCAGTGAGTGTAGAAGTGAGAGCTACGACTTCCAAATCATGTTCCAGACTAGGTTCAGTACTAGGGAGTGGTAAGCGAGATAGACAGTCTGCAGTCACATTCTCATGCCCCGGCTTATACTGAATATCATAGGTAAATGCCATCAGCCTAGCTGACCATCTTGCTATGCGCATACCTGCTCTGCCTTGACCCTTAGATGACAGAAGGGTGGTCAGCGGGCTGTGATCTGTCCGCAGTGTGAAGTGTCGTCCCCACAAGTAGGTCCTCCAGCGCTCTGTGGCCCAAACACATGCTAGTGCCTCTTTTTCTACTGTGGAGTACTTCCGTTCTGCTGCGGTAAGAGTGCGTGAGGCAAAAGCCACTCTTCTCTCCGTATTGTCTGCGTGTATCTGGGTAAGAACACCTCCTATCCCGTCTTTGCAAAATGTCCTGTTTTGTTACAGTTCCTGCACACCGCATCCTTAGCAGGGCATACGGGAAAATTAGCTGCGTGCTGCTCAGATCCACAACGGTAGCAAGTACGTGCACGGGTAAATTTTGGAGGTCCATGCGAGGCGTTGACTTTACTTTTGCTCCGTCGGAACCTGTTATGTTGTTGAACTGCTTGTACCGAGTTGTCGAATGACGCGATCATCGCTTTAGCCTCCGCTGTAGCAGTTTCAATGTGCTGGGTGACAGTCACGGCTTTTTTAAGGTCGAGTGCCACTTCCAGCAGCAGCCGTTTTCTGATGCGAGATGAATTAGTCTTTTCGAACAGCTGATCACGTATCATCTCGTCCTCCATCGTGCCGAATTCACAGGTGGCAGCCAGTTCACGTAGTGCAGCAACATACTGGTCTGTGGACTCGCCCGCGCGTTGGCTCCGTTGGCGGAAGCGGTAACGTTCAGCAACTACATTAACTTTAGGGATAAAAAAAAATCCTTTATTGCACTCAAAGCAGACGTGTACGTATCGTCTCCCTGATCACTCACGTTCAGGGTGTAGAACAATCTTTGACCCTCGGCTCCGAGGCAGTGTATCAGAAGAGCACGCTTCCTAGCATCAGGTAGCTCCTCGTCTAGGGCCAGCACAAAATTGTCAAAAGTTTTGATCCAAGCTTTGAACGGAATCGGTGGTTCACCCGGTGTTTGCAGGAACGGGGTGGGTTGGCTTAGACTCAAAGTCATCCTCGTCGCCAATATGTTGAGTGTCTCAATAATAAGCAAATGCATCATTGGATGCAAAATATCTTAATTTGCGTATAAATGTGTCTTAGCAGTGTGTGGACACAACCACCTTACAATAATCCCCCAAAAACCTAAACAGTCTTAATTATAAAGCCATTTTGATTTTGGAGTGAATACCAGCATTCTCTTCCACCTTCAATACCACGATGGAGGTGAGACCCTTGAGCAAGGCACCAAACCCCCAACTTTGTTGGTGTGTGTTTACGGTGTGTGTGTTCACTGCTGTGTGTGTGCACTTGGATGGGTTAAATGCAGAGCACAAATTCTGAGTAT